>NW_022196905.1:56798095-56816142 GCF_008632895.1 Mastomys coucha | reverse complement strand
TCCCAGTTTCCCCTCCAAAAAACAAAAAAACAAACAAAAACAAACCCCTGTTGCCTCCCCCCTCCCCGGAAAGGGGATATTGTATGACATGTAAATAAAGACAACATCTAATAATGATAATAATAATAATAATAATAATAATAATAATAATAATAATAATAATAATAATAAAGCCAAGCATGGCTGCGGGTATCTGGAAGCCCAATGCAACAGTAAGAAAGAAACCGTGGGCATCTTGGTCAAGTGGAAACTGTGAGCTTCCGATTCAGTGAAGGATCATGTCTCAAGGGAATAAGGTGAATAGTAATAAAAGAAA
The DNA here is from genome assembly GCF_008632895.1 of Mastomys coucha. NCBI lineage: Eukaryota > Metazoa > Chordata > Mammalia > Rodentia > Muridae > Mastomys > Mastomys coucha. The sequence continues at coordinate 56,815,826 of NW_022196905.1, read as the reverse complement.
GTACTCAGTGTCCTGCTCTGGCCTATGCATGGGCTTATACAACACTTACATCTGCACACTTACATACATCCATCATACATACCATACTGCATCACACTTGTGTGCGCACACACACACACTATTCTTAAAAATAAATAACTTTCCAATATATAGCATGCATGTGTATGTGTGTGTATTTGTGCATGCATGTATAGACAGGTTCATGTTTGTGAGTGCAGATGTATGTGTGCCATGACACCCATGTGAATGCCAGAGGACAACCTAAGGTATCAATCCTTGTCTCCAACCTTGTTTGGGACAGCTTCTCCTTCTTTACTGGTGTATATACCAGGATAGATAGCCTATATACACCCAGGAATCTTCTTGTCTCTGCCTTCCACCTTCCCCAAGAGTACCGGGATTATTGATGTATGGTATATAACTAGCTTTCATGCAGATACTGGGAATGCAAACTCAGGACCTCAAGCTTGAATGACAAGAACTTTTGCACATGGGACCATATGCCCAGTCTTAGAAAGTTATTTTTTCATAGTCTGAAGGCTAGGAAGTCCATCATCAAGGTGACAATAGATTTAGGGACCAGTAAGGACCTGTTCTGCTTCACAGTTAAGCTGTCTTTACATGATCACACACACTGAAGAAGAGGTTGGTGAGGCCAAGCACTTTCTAAAAACTTTTATAAGGTCACTAGTGGCTTTATGACTTATCCACATCCCACCTTTTATTCCTGTCGCAGTGGTGATTTAGGTCTCAATGTGTGGACTTGGGGTCATTTAACAATCACACCAGAGTCACTGGCTTTAATTACTGCATGGAACTTGACAACTGACAGTGTGTCTACCAAGGGAAGATGCTCACAGGTGGGATAATGGGAAGCTTCATTAAAGTATAAGGTGATCCAGTCATATTTAAGGATCACTAAGTTGGGCTTTAGCACCATTGAAAACAAACCTCGAAGTCTTTGTGATAATTCAGACAACTAGCCAATCAAATTCTTTTCTCTCGGAGAAACGTTCAGGTCTGAGGGGTCTGCTTGCTTTCCATCTTCCTCATCTCTTCACAGATGGCACAGAGTGCAGATCTCAAGGAGTGTCCTACACCAGTGGCACATGAGAATGGGGTCTTAACTTGTTTATTAACTTCTTAATTTTTAAAATTAGCACAGAGGGTATTAGATATAGTGATGGTGCCTTAATTTTAATGCTTGGGATAAGCTTAAATACTTTTTTTCTTTCATGCATATAGATGTTTTCAACCCAGAAAGAGGGAGTCACCTGATACATATCACATACCATGTAAGAACACTGGTCCAGTTCTGTCCAAAAGGAAACAGGGAATGCAAACACCATTTTTGGTAAAGCTCTCTGCTCTAATGCATTTATGAATAATGCATTATTATTACCAGTGTCAACTTCTAAATTCCACTCACAGCTAAAGGTTGCAAAGGTCTCCTTTTAATCCATCTCAAGATACTTTCACCTTCCCTTCCCCAATGTATCAATATTGAATGATATAAAAATACTTTTAGCATTTGCTTTCAAATAAAATATTCAACACTCAATGCTTTCATGGAGCATTTTTTCCTTAAAAATCCATTATGCTAAAAGTAAATATCTACATGGAGACCACTAGACTGATGTAATTAAAATGTACGTTTACAAAAAGGTACTGGCGCTTATGTCAGCAATGGGTGTGGTGCCTGGATCACTGTGGATTTCCTCAGATAATCCTGTCTGGAATAAGCAAAAGCTATTTTTAAGTTTTCTGTTTTTAAATTCCACAGTTCTTAAGGTTATTATTTTTGTTTGGACTACTCACTAATTTTATCACAGATTATCTAAAAAATGTAAGAGAGTCAAGGTAAGAATCGATTTGGCCACCTCTATTTTGTATTTCTTTGATTTTGTGTGTGTGTGTGTGTGTGTCTGTGCTCTCTCTCTCTTTCTCTCTCTCTCTGTATGTGTATATGGTTGCTCTGTGTGTGTATGTGTGTATGTGGCTGCTCTTTCTCTCTGTGCATGAGGTTGCTCTGTGTGCATGTGTGTGTGTGTATGTGTGTATGTGTGTATGTGTGCGTGTTTGTATACTGATGAAGGTGTGTGCATTGGTGTAGACAAGAGCTCTACACCCTCTGTCCTGATTGCTCTCCACTTAGTTCTTTGAGACAGTGCTTCTTGTGGAATGTTGAGCACCCTGCTGCTCTGGCTAGGTTTGTTGAGTCAGCCCTTGGGAATCTGCTTGTCTCTCTGTACCCTTCACTCTGTCAGCACTGGGGTTATAGATATTCACCGATACACCTGGCTTTTATATGGGTGCTGGACATCTGAACTCAGGTTCTCTTGCTTATGCTGCAAGCACTTTACCCCTGGACCATATCCCCATTTCCCCACATTTATTTGAATCACTGAATTGCTCAGGGTGGGTGGCCTGCTCATTAGTATGTTGGTCCCCACTACATGTTCTGATTTCTGGACTTCTTCCCAGTTTCCATGGTAACTTTTAGGCTTGTCCTCAGGATTCTAGTGTTGCCAGAGGTGCTGTTGGATGAGTTTCCATTCATCAGAGCCATGTATGATGCATGCTCTAAGATAATGGTTCTAACCTCTGGGTCACAACCCCTTTGGGGTTTAAGCAACCTTTTTGAAGAGGTTACATATCAGATATCCTGCATGTATGATATTTACATTATGATTCATAATAATAACAAAGTTACAGTTATGATGTAGTAATGAAAATAATTTTATGGCTGAGGGTCGCCACAACATGACCTCCCACTGTATTAAATATATCACACTGTATTAAATAATATACTACAACTGTATTAAAGGTGCACAACATTAGGAAGGTTGAGAACCACTCTACTAAGCCTTGTTAACTCTAGGGTTGCTTTTTGTTGAGACAGCAACACAGCCAACATTGGGTCACATTGAGAAGCTAATCCCAAGTCAGTGATTTCTGAGTTATGGAAATGATCCTGCTCAGCAACTGACTTTCTGGACAGAATGTGGTAGAATCTTCTTGATGAGCCAGTGCCCTCTGTAGATTTATCTCTCTCTTCTTTCCCCTTGTTACAACATGCTATAATTTGTATCAGCATGTATTGACCAGATATAATAGTGTGTTTTATGGTGACATTTTCATGTGTATAAGGTACTTGAGTCATATTTATGTCTATTACCTATACTTCCTGTTTCCTTGTTCCCTTCCCATTCATTAATACCTATAGATTCTTCTTTTTTGTCATTTTATTGGATATTTTATTTTTTATTTACATTTCAAATGTTATCTCCTTTCCCAATTTCCCCTCCAGAAACCCTCTATCCTATCCTCCTCCCCCTGCTTCTATGAGGGTGCTCCCTCACCCATCCACTCCCACCTTAGCACCCTACCCTTCCCCTATGCTGGCTCCCTACCCTAGATCCTTCTTATATTTTACTTTTCTTTTTAATCCTACAAAAGAGTTAAAATACGTGATACATGTCTGAGTCTGGCTTACATCACTTTGTATGATGATCTACACTTCCATTAATTTCATTCTTCATGATTTCACTCTTCTTTATGGCAAATAATACCCCACCCTGTCCCCAGTGCATACATGCTTGTGTGTGTGAGCACATGTACATGCATGCGTGCGTGCATGCGTGTGTGAGCGTGTAAAATTTCATTTTCCCTCATCTAGTCATCAACTGGATCATTAGGCACCTAGGCTAATTCCATACTGTGGTTATTATAAATGGCATTTCAATAAACATAAACATGTAGATATTTCTGTGGCCTGAGTTATAGCTGCTGACATAAACTCAACTGCTGCATTTTCTGTTAAGTGCTGCTTAGAACACTCAACACTTCCTAGCATTTGGGGGCTGCAATTCTTGAAAACAAGAAACATTCTGGTCTTGCTCAGAGCAGTATGCCTACCCCAAATCTGTGGCATGTGGCTAGTCACATGGAGCTAAATATGTGTTATTTGACTGAGAGTTGTCTTGTATGTTTCTCTCTTTTATTGAGACTTGTACATGTTTTAATTCTCTTGGTATGCTGTATTTAGTCTAGAACTTGGCATACTGTAAGCATTTAATAAATGTTGGATGAACATATTTCTCAAATGTGGCATATATCTAGCTTCCCAAGAACAGGTATTCATGAAGGCACCCTAGAGAATCTTGGTTTTTCCTGCTCATCTTCACCTGTGAGAAAGGTTTTAGAATGTAGCTGGCCTATGAAGAAGGATAAACAACTTGTTATAATAGCTCCAGAAACAGGCTTAGAAAGTTTTGATGTGAAATAGAAAATGAATACATACATGTATATATGTAAGTGTGTGTATGTGTATGTATACGTGTGTGTGTATGTATGTGTGTGTATGTGTAGTTTAAATGGAGTTTTCACACACAAGGTGAAAATGCTTCCTGATAAGGGCCATATACTATATGTCCCAAATCTCAATAGTAGGCATGGAAAATCTATTTGTAGAGGAATTTTAACTCAGCAACATGGCTACTCTGGCAAGGAATCCCATCTAAATATATGATCTGGCCAGAATGCAGACCCACTCTTAGTACATACCTTACAATCCCTAACAATGAAGGTAAGATTAGTTTGGAGCTGAAGGGTTTGCAGCCCCTTAGGATGAACAACAATATGAACTAACTAGTACCCTCAGAGCTCCAAGGGACTAAACCACCAACCAAGGAGTACACATGGGCTCTGGCAGCATGTATATTGCAGAGGATGGCAAAGTTGATCATCAATGGGAGGAGAGGCCCTTGGCCCTGTGAAGGTTCTGTGCCCCAGTGTAGGGGAATGCCAGGGCCAGTAAGCAGGACAGGGTGGGGTGGTGAGCAGGGGGAGAGGGGAGGGAACAGGGCTTTGTTCTTGTTGTTTTTGTTTGTTTGTTTTTGAAGGGAAACTGGGAAATATGACATGTAAATAAAGAAAATATCTAATAAAAGAAAAAAATGATTAGTTTGTAGAAGGAAGCAACTAATTTGAAAGTGAACTCTAATTGGGGGGCAGACAAAGTGCCAAATCAGAGAAAGATTTCACAGAATGAGTCAAATATAAGATACACCCAATTTCCATGAGAACAGCAGAGGAGGAGAGGCTACTATCTTAAGAGCCGTGGGAGAGAGAGGTGAGTTGATGGTATGTGTGTACGGCATTTTACTGGGACAGTTTTGCAGAGACAGGTTACAGAGAGAACAAGCTAGACTTGGATGAAGAAAGAATGAGCCAGAGAATGAGAAGAAGTCACAAGATTAGAACACATTGTCTAAGTTAGTGTAAGGTCAAGCAGAGATATTCAGTCAGAAGCCAAGAGAAGCCAGACTAAAAGTCAGCTTGGAAGATTAGGTTGTACAGAGTCTAGAAGCTTTGAGGTCTAGGCCTAGGGCTAGTTAGAACAGAGAAAGAAGTGCTGTGGGTTCAGCCCAAGCTGTATATTCTCACAGCTTACACCCAGATCTCATTTCATCCCTTTTCTGAGGGAATAAAAGTGACATTTACACCTACTTTCATGTTGTTGGTCCAGGACAGTTCAAGACACTTCCAAAAAGTATAAACTACTTCCACTGCCTTCCCAGGAAATGAAGGTAAGGGCCTATTGCTGAATACACCACACACTTCTAATACAGGATATGGAGAAATTGAGATGGAATTGACCTGTAAGCTACTATCTGAGGACTAGCTCTCATAGTGTCTGAAGGTGCTATGCAAACTGCCAAGGGGGGAAAAAGTGATCAATAGTCCTACCCAGTTGTAAAGCCTGTAAACCACAGGAATGGTGAACATAACAAGATATCCCTAATGGTACAGTAAGGGTACTTTGATCCGTAGGTTAACTGACTCCTACCTAATTGCACTTAAGACCTACCTGAAAGGAGGACATTAATCATTGGTACATAGACCTAACCAACTATCATGGCTAGAGATGTCAGACTCTTGAAGAGAGTCCTGCTATTTTCCTAAGCTGACAAGAATTCTAACTATATTTGTAAGTACTTATCCTTACACTCACAGGTAAGTGTAGCTCTCACTCATCATCAAAACCACTTCTTTTTGCAACAGAAGGAAATTATTACAGATATACACAACTGTCAAAAATATAGATAATGAATGATCATGGGGGTGTCCACCTCCAATCCATACATTTACGATGCAACCTCTACATTGAAAGCTTAGGAAACATTGAGGAAGAAGCAGTCAAAAAATTGTAGCAGAGGTCTGGGATGCCTGCCTGATGCTACAGTGCCTTTTAGACATAGCAGGGAAGCCACACCCACAAAATCTCAGCAATAGGGCTAGCCAACAAGACACTCATAATGAAAATCCCTGCTGACGCCTCAACATGGATGGTAGAAATATCACAAGGCTCCACCCTTAAATTGAAGAGCTACCGGCAAACAATGGCTGTCAGAAAAAGAGAGAAAGAAAAGAGGCAAGAGAGAGAGAGAAAAAGAGAGACAGAGAAAGACAGAGAGAGACAGAGAGAGACAGAAAGAGACAGAGAGAGACAGAGACAGAGAATATCAGTTTCCTCCAGGGACAAGACCTCTGATTGCTTATTCAATTCCAAGTGGTCATCCTTAGGCTAACTTTCTTGTGAGCAACACTAAGTAGACTGAGTTGATTTTACACACAGACAGACATTTTAGATGTATGCAGCATTAGTAATTAAAGACTAAGAGAGTATAAGTTGGAGAGGTAGTGGGGACTATGTGAGAGAAGTTGCAAGGGGAAGAGGAAGAAGTACAAATGTTATAAATATAGTGCTCGTGTATGAAACAATTAAAAACTTCTAAACTTAAAAAAAAAAAAGAAAATGGGCTATTTGCTCTGTCTTTAGGCAAGATAATCTTAGTGTGCACCAGTGCAATCAACAACTCCATGGAAAAATCACTAATTGAAAACTAGTGTCTTGAAAGTAATAAAAAATGGTAAAAGTGAGAGCTGCGATTTTCCCTCAGAGTGAGGACAGGGCTCACATGCAATGAGCCAGAAGGAATTTGGGGTCAATCACAATGTTCTATGCTTAGCTTTGGGTTATTCTCTTTGGGTTGTGGATACAAGCTTTGGGCAAAACGTTTTATATTTAGGAATTGCATATTTAATTGCATGTCAATTTGACCTAACAAACAAAAAGAATCACGGATGCACTTAGAATTCTACTGATAAGCATAGGGAAAGGCTAAATGTGCTGGGTAGCGATAATTGCACTTTACTTCGAAATGCATTAATAAAAAGAAATTGGATGGAGAAAAAGGCCTATGATAAAACAAATATGTAAAGTGTTAATTATCAAATTGGTTAGTAGGTTATATAAGTGTTTACTGGAAATTTCTTTCAAGATTAATGGAAGTTGGAAAATCTCCAATTACAAAATATTATAAAAAAACCAATTGCCTGGCCTCAGGGAGGTACATTGGCACCCAAAAGCTAAGAGCCGAGTTCTTCTTCAGCTGCAAGTTTCAATTATCAATGAAAGGATAGGATTAAATGATTCTAAAAATGTCATAATAATAAGGAAAGTCCAATTATCTATTATTGGTAGGTTAATTCATTAATTCAGTGGATGTTTATAGAATTACTAGAATGTATAGAAACTGCTTTCAATAGCCAAGAGTCATGTGTGGTGTTGTAGGACTACAGCCTGAGAACCCAGGCGGTTGAAGCTGAAGATCATGAGTTAAAGGCTAGCTCAGGATTACATTTTCATTTGCAGAGCAAAATCATGTCTCAAAAACATGAGATCCTGGAGAAATGGCTGTGTGGTTAAGAATGTGAATTGCTTTTATGGAGGCTTCAAGTTCAGTCCCCAAACTCACAACCACATATATCTCCAGTGTTATCTGATGCCCTCTCTTCTGCCCTTCTGCATGCTCACCCATGTGTGTGAACACACACACACACACACACACACACACACACACACACACACATGGATAGATAATTAGATAAATAGATATGTAAATAAAATAAATCTTTAAAAAGTAACAGAAACAAAATACCATAGCGAGAAGTCTAATGCTTGAGGAATGTAGATTTTCATCATAATTTCAAAGATGGGAAAAGTGGTAGTGGGTGGGTTTAGCTGTGGAAGTGGGAGGAATCAGCAGCAGACAAAGTTATATTTTTTTATTTGTCTCAGGGTCCAAGACATTTCTTATGAGAGAATCATATCGTTTGTCAGCTGTAAGTGGACTGTGGTACTGGGCACTGGAATGAAGGATGATGCATTTCTGGCATAGCATCTTTAGCTGAGATGGCTTTTAGTTTGTGATCGCATATTAATGTGCATTCCAAAGCACACTCGGTGTCTTTGGCTTTCTTATGTAGTGGTTCAATTTGCCCTGGCAGGACGCACCAACTGCAAGGAGCAGAATAGCTCTGTGTTGCAGCTGAGTGCCCTGTACATTATGTCTGCACCCTCTAGGAGAGAGAGTGGCGCTTGGGATTCTGTACACTGACTTCTTAAAAACAAAACCAGAAATAAAGCAAAACCAAAACCCTAAAGATTATATGGTAAAGCAGTTACCAAATTTAGGGTGGTGAAATTTTTCTGTGGTTTTAAAGTGGTTACAAATTTAAAATTCTCACAACTAAAGGAAAAAACCCAATAAATTAATTTGAGAGTACCAATGGTATTAATTCACAACAGACAATACAGAGTTTTCTAAAATGTACCCAAGGGCAGGCAATGAAAGGAAATAGGAGTTATCAAAATAAAAATTATGCTTAATAAACTGATGTACTACTTTATGTTAAACAATACCCTGAGAAAATTTGGAAATAATGCTCATCGATGCTACAGGTGCTGGCACACAGTAACACTTTGGTTTAATTAACTTATTAAATAGTAAAATTGCTTACTTTTGACTAAACAATGCCTCTGGGCAAGCAGGTTGATGATGTACATTTCAAAAGAGCTGTTGCTGCTGCTGCTGACTTGTTGGCAAATGCAGAAGTCATGTGGAAATTCCCAACCTACAGCATTCCAGACTACATGAATATCTGGGGTAGTCAACTTTGAATACTGTCACCGAAGTTGAGACTTGTCCCAAACTCCAACAGGATTTAAGCAGCAAAAAGTCATGGCTGTGAAATCACAGATACCCCAGGCTCAAAAGGAAACTAGGTTAAAGTTAAAATATTTAGTGTAAATCATCTGTGGAATTAACAAAGAAAAGCGAACAGAAGTTATTCAGCACAGATTATAAGGTTTCTGCTCTTTTGTTTAGAGCTCAGCTTTGTGTCCTGCCATGGTGTTGGAGTCAGTAATACACACACACACACACACCCTGCTGTTTTGGAGCTGAGGATAGAACCCAGGGCCTTGTATTTGCTAGACAAGTTCTCTAAATTCCAGCTTTATTTGAATTTTTTTTCAAATGATTATTTATGGAAAATGGCTTATTTCTACATGTAATTAAATACACTGGGATCCAGTCACTTTGTTGAAAATCCACCAACTACCACTACTCAGTTACACTGCTCAGGAAGTACATTGGTGCAAACAGGTAACCTGAGGTTACATCACCCCCTTTACAGTTCCCCTCCTTGTGCATGTGACCCCCAAGAGATCAGGCAGCAGAGATTCTAGAATGTAACCACTAAACCTCCATGGGGATGATGGTCTGCTGATTAAATTTCTGCACACACTGTCCTGAAATATTAATACATAAATTAGGCTGACAATTAGAAACACTATAAATAACAAGTTTAATTTGATAGCTTGGCTACTGTAATAAATTTAACAACTGTTTCTCTCTCTCTTGCCATATTCATTTTCACCTTGGGGTTAAGTGATACTGGCTAAAGTGCTCCTGGAACAAGAGGCATTTGCAGAAGGCCACAGTGTGAAATTCATTTTCCTTGCTCTGGCTTTATTCCTATTGACATAAAAGCTCCACATAAAACATTTCACACTAGAACGCTGCCTGTCCTTCTCATAAGGACTTTTTTTTTTTTTTTACTTTAAGGTAAGTTAAGGTTTGTGAGAATAATGACAATAGTCGACATTTGTCTGTGTATAGAATTTCATAGTTAATGTTCAAAACCTTGTTGTGCTATTCCAAGCATCTTCACATACATTGATTAGTTCACTGCATCTTACAATGGTGGCGTGAAGGCGAACCAGTGCGCTTCATTTTACCCATGAGGAATGGTGGTTACTCAGTAGCTTGTCCAAGCTTACAGATGTTGCTGCTACTCGGTCCTTCATTTAATCTGTGAGGTGTATTCCAAAGTCCAAGTTTTTTTCTACCACTCCCTGCAGTGACCTTAATTCTTTTTTTTTTTTTTTTTTTTTTTTTTTTTTTTTTGTATTTTTGAGACAGGGTTTCTCTGTGTAGCCCTGGCTGTCCTGGAACTCACTCTGTAAACCAGGCTGGCCTTGAACTCAGAAATCCCTCTGCCTCTGCCTCCCAAGTGCTGGGGTTAAAGGCGTGTGCCACTACCGCCTGGCCTTAATTCTTTACCCTCTTATTGCCTTCTAAGATTTGATTTGTCCTTGTTCCTGGGTACGCCAGTGAAAACTGGACCTCTGCCTGATGAGTATCTAAACTTCACTGCAGTGTCTTGTGAAGGTATTCTTAGTTTTAGGACTGAGAGGCCCCATTCACTGTAATGTGGTAATGTTGAAGCAATAATTGTTCTTCCCCAAGTCAATTCAGGCACTGCAGGAATCCTGACTCAACAATACAGGGGTAATTTGGATGGCATTTCCATTCCACAGTATCTTGGGAATCTTACCATCATCACTATTATCATTAATAAGACTGATAAATAAGGATGACTGAGAGGACTCTGGCCAGCTGGAGAGTGGTGGGCATGGCCTTGGCAGACCTTCCTTTTTCCTTGCTAAAAACTATTAGATTACATTCCTACAGCTAGCCAAAGCTTATTCCCTTATTTGGCTGCTTCCTCCTTCTGACGCTGACTACCAAGATCCAGCTATCAAAGTATTGAAGTCCAACAATCAAAAGCCTTCTTTAGTTCACCTAATTAACATGCCTAATTAAAATTAAATACTTCAACTTAACTAAGGCTTTCCCCATTTATCTCCATAAACTACCATTTGCCTATGTCCCATGTCTGTCTCCTCTCTATCCAGAGGCAGTCCTCCGTCTCTTCTCCCCAATGACAAATACCTCTCTCCCCCTTACTCCTTTATCCCCTTTCCCTTGTTCACATCATCTCCTTCTTCCTTTATGCCTTTGTCCCCTCTCTCTGCTCCTTGTACCCCTGAGGCAAATAAATCTCCTTTGTGCTGAGAACATAGTCTTGGGTCATTTTGAGCTGACGCTGAGGCTGATGGTAGAAAACATGTGATGTCACAAACGACTCATCTACCCAGTCACAGTAGAGAATTAAGTTTTTTCTACAGATGGCCATGGGAATTTATTTGAAGATAGCCATTACCCATGTTAAGGCCACACTCTGCAATGTTAAAATATTTGTGCCATCCACTAAGAAGATAATTGTGTAGATTTCTGCTGTACTTACATCTACACAGTTTAAGGTCACTTAATGTGGTTATTTTGACACCAAGATGCTTCCTGTCCAGCCCCCTCAAAACTGCATGTTTCTGATGAGTCTTTAAAAAAAAATTCAGGGTAAAATTATTTCTCTTATATCTAAATATGATACTATAGAAGTTTAAAGTATGATTGTCTGAATGGCATAAACTCTTACTATGTTAAACAGGATTCTGAGATGAAAAATCAAAGGGAGACCTTTTATGTTGTCTCATGGTTTGGGTATGAAGCTGCGACTCATGTTTTAAAGGCTTTAATCCCTTGTGGAGGTGTTACTGTGGGAGACACTTTGGGAAGCGGGGTCTAACTAAGGAAGACAGTCACTCAGAACTAATGCATAGATATGTCTTGTCTCAGTCAAGGTCTTTTCTCTGTTTCCTGTCTATCATGATCATATCATGATATCATTGTATCATAGCCTCTGGCACACACTCTCCCTGCTGTGATTTTCTGCCTTATAGGGCTTGGAATCAGTGGAACTGAGGATACTGGGCTGACTTATCAGAGATAGTGGGTCAACTAGTGTCCTTTCCCCTCTAGCTGCTGTCCCCTCACACACTTTGTCACAGCAATGGGAAGTCTAAACCACATCCTATCTAAATGCTTTTATATAAAGGATCATGTTTTATCATGAATTCAGTCTAGATGTTCATTAACAGGTGTAGGGATGAAGAAAATGTGGTGTCTGCACAAAATTGAGTTCTATTCAGCCACAAGAATATAGCAATTTATTATTTGCAGGAAAACATATTAAAGTGTACATTATCCTGTGAAGTGAAATAAGACCAATTCAGAAATATAAATATCTAATTTTCTTCTACATGCATAATCTAGATTTAAAAATATTTGTGAATAAAATTGTGTATAAAATAAAAAATGTATATATAAGAGATGTGGCTAAGGCAGGACTAGCCGGGAGGCACAGATCTCAAGAGCAGCAAAGCAGCTGGGACAGGGTCCTTTCTACCTCCATCTACAGCCAGGAGGTGCACCTGTTCCACAGCCCTCTGTGCACTTTTCCTGCCAGGGGAGAGCAGGTCTCCAGAGAGTGCTCTGATCCTGGGTCTCAGGCAAGATCACCATTTTCTCTCTGGTGACTTTCTAAGGCGGGACCAGCCAGGAGGCACAGGCTCCAGAAGCTGTAGAGCAACTGGGACAGGGTCCTTCATTCATTCATCTGCACCCAGGAAGGATGGCTGATCCACAACCCTCTGCACACAGATCTTACCAGGGGAGAGCTGATCTCCCAGGAGTGCTAACACAGGCTTACAGACCCACAGGAGGAAGAAGCTCCAGCCAGAGACAGAAAGAACATCTAATCTAGAGATTAACAAATGGTGAAAGGCAAACACAAGAATCCTACCAACAAAAACCAAGACTACTTGGCATCATCAGAACCAAGTACTCCTACCACAGCAAGTCCTGGATACCCCAACACACCAGAAAAGCAAGATTTGGATCTAAAATCATATTTCATGATGGTGATAGAGGAATTTAAGAAGGACATGAATAACTCCCTTAAAGAAATGCAGGAGGACACAGGTAAACAGGTACAAGCCCTTAAAGATGAAACACAAAAGTCTCTTAAAGAATTGTAGGAGAACATGAGTAAACAAGTAGAAACCCTTAAAGAAGAAACACAACAATCCCTTAAAGAATTACAGGAAAGCACAAACAAACAGGTGAAGGAATTGAACAAAACCATCCAGGATCTAAAAATGGAAGTAGAAACAATTAAGAATTCATAAAAAGTGACAACTCTGGAGATAGAAAACCTAGGAAAGAAGTCAGGAGCCATAGATGCAAGCATCACCAACAGAGTATAATTGATAGAAGAGAGAATCTCAGATGCAGATGATACCATAGACATTGGTAACATTGGAAAACATGGAAAACATTGACACAACAGTCAAAGAAAACTCAAAATGCAAAAAGCTCCTAACTCAAAACATCCAGGAAATCCAGGACACAACGAGAAGACCAAACTTAAGGATAATAGGTATAGAAGAGAGTGAAGACTTCCAACTTAAAAGGCCAGCAAATGTCTTCAACAAAATTATAGAAGAAAACTTCCCTAACCTAAAAAAAGAGATGCCCATGAACACAGAGGAAGCCCACAGAACTCCAAATAGTTTGGGCCAGAAAAGAAATTCCTCCTGTCACATAATAATCAAAACACCAAATGCATAAAACAAGGAATATACAAAGCAGTGAGGGGAAAAAGGTCAAGTAACATATAAAGGCAGGTCTATCAGTATTACACCAGACTTCTCGCTAGACATTATTAAAGCCAGAAGATCCTGGCGTTGATTTTATACAGACCCTAAGAGAACACAAACACCAGCCTAGGCTACTATTGCAAGAAAAGCTCTCAATTACCATAGATTGAGAAACCAAGGTATTCCATGACAAAACAAAACTTACAGAACATCTTTCCATAAATCCAGCCCTTCAAAGGATAATAAATGGAAAACTCCAACACAAGGAGGGGATCTACATCTCTGAAAAAGCAAAAATGTAATCTTCCAACAAAACTAAAAGAAGATAGCCACATGAACAGAATTCCAACTCTAACAATAAAAATAACAGGAAGCAACAATTACTATATTTAGGCTGGCTTGTCCTTCCTTCAGTCTCTGCTCCATAGTTAATCTCTGCAACTCCTTCCGTGGGTATTTGGTTCCCTCTTTTAAGAAGGAATGAAATGTCCACCGTTTGGTCTTCCTTCTTCTTGAGTTACTTGTGGTTTGTGGGTTGTTCTTCTTGGATTCCAAACTTCTGGGCTAATAACCACTTATCAGAGAGTGCATATCATGTTTGTTCTTTTGTGATTGGGTTACCTCACAAAGGATGATATTCTCCAGATCAATCCATTTCCCTAATAATTTCATAAATTTATTGTTTTTTATAGCTGAGTAGTACTCCATTGTGTAGATGTACCACAATTTCTGTATCCACTCCTTTGTTGAGGGACATCTGGGCTGTTTCCAGGTTCTGGCTATTATAAATAAGGCTGCTATGAACATGGTGGAACATGTGTCCTTATTAGATGTTGGAGCATCTTTTGGGTATATGCCCAGGAGTGGTATAGCTGGGTCCTCCAGTAGAACTATGTCCAATTTCCAGAGGAACCACCAAACTGATTTCCAGAGTGGTTGTACCAGTTTGCAGTCCACCAGCAATGAAGTAATGTTCCTCTTTTTCCACAACCTCTCCAGCATCTGCTATCACCTGAGTTTTTTTATCCTAGCCATTCTGAATCAGAGCCCTTCCTCTACACAAAGGATAAACAGGCAGAGAAATAAATTAGGGAAATAACACCCTTCACAGTAGTTACAAATAATATAAAATACCTCTGTGTAACTCTAACTAAGCAAGTAAAAGATCTGTTTGACAAGAACTTCAAGTCTCTGAAGAAGGAAATTGAAGAAGATCTCAGAAGATGGAAAGATCTCCCATGCTCATGGATTGGCAGGATTAATATAATAAAAATGGCCATCTTACTGAAGGCAATCTACAGATTCAATGCAATCCCCATCAAAATTCCAACTCAATTCTTCACAGACTTAGAAAGAGCAAATTGCAGATTCATCTGGAAAACCAAAAGACCCAGGATAGCCAAAACTATTCTCAACAATAAAGGAACCTCTGGTGGAATCACAATCCCGGACCTTAAGCTGTATTACAGAGCAATTGTGATAAAAACTGCATGGTATTGGTACAGTGACAGGCAGTTAGATCAATGGAACAGAATTGAAGACCCAGAAATGAACCCACGCACCTTTGGTCACTTAGTCTTTGACAAAGGAGCTAAAACCATCCAGTGGAAAAAAGACAGCATTTTCAACAGATGGTGCTGGCTCAACTGGCGGTTAACATGTAGAAAAATGAAAATCGATCCATTCTTTTCTCCTTGTACAAAGCTCAGGTCCAAGTGGATCAGGGACCTCCACATCAAAGCAGATACATTAAAGCTAATAGAAGAGAAAGTGAGGAAGAACCTCGAGCAAATAGGCACAGGGGAAAATTTCCTGAAGAGAACGCCAATAGCTTCTGCTCTAAGATCAAGAATTGACAAATGGGACCTCATAAAGTTGCAAAGCTTCTGTAAGGCAAAGACACTGTCAATAGGACAAAATGGCAACCAACAAATTGGGAAAAGATCTTTACCAACCCTATATCTGATAGAGATATCTGGCTAATATCCAGTGTATACAAAGAACTCAAGAAGTTAGACTCCAGAGAACCAAATAACCCTATTAAAAAATGGGGTACAGAGCTAAACGAAGAATTCTCAATTGATGAACACCGAATGGCTGAGAAGCACCTAAAGAAATGTTCAACATCCTTAGTCATCAGGGAAATGCAAATCAAAACAACTCTGAGATTCTACCTCAAAAGACAGCATTTTCAACAAATGGTGCTGGCTCAATTGGCAGTTAGCATGTAGAAGAATGCAAATTGATCCATTCTTATCTCCTTGTACAAAGCTCAAGTCCAAGTGGATCAAGAACCTCCACATAAAACCAGATACACTGAAACTAATAGAAAAGAAAGTGAGGAAGAGCCTTGAACACATGGGCATAGGGGAAAATTTCCAGAACAGAACATCAATAACTTATGCTCTAAGACCAAGAATGGAGAAATGGGACCTCATAAAATTACAAAGCAATTACAGGCAAAGGACACTGTCAATAGAACAAAATGATAACTAACAGAGTGGGAAAAGATCTTTACCAATCCTATATCTGATAGAGGACTAATATCCAATATATACAAAGAACTCAAGAAGTTAGACTCCAGAGAATCAAATAACCCTATTAAAAATGGAACAAAGAATTCTCAACTGAGGAATACCGAATGGCTGAGAAGCACGTAAAGAAATGTTCAACATACTTAGTCATCAGGGAAATTCAAATCAAAACAACCCTGAGATTCCACCTCACACCAGTCAGAATGGCTAGGAAAAAAACCTCAGGTGACAGCAGATGCTGGAGAGGTTGTGGAGAAAGAGGGACACTCTTTCATTGCTGGTGGGATTGCAAGCTGGTACAAGCACTCTGGAAATCAGTTTGGTGGTTCCTCAGGAAATTGGACACAGTACTACCAGAGGACCCATCTATACCACTCCTGGGCATATATCCAGAAGTTGCTTCAACATGTAATAAGGACACATGCTCCACTATGTTCATAGCAGCCTTATTTATAATAACCAGAAACTAGAAACAACCTAGATTTCCCTCAACAGAGGAATGGAGACAGAAAATGTGGTACATCTACAGAATGGAGTACTACACAGCTATTAAAAACAATGAATTTATGAAATTCTTAGGTATATGGATGGATCTTGGGGATATCATCCTGAGTGAAGTATCCCAGTCACAAAAGAACACTCATGGTTTGCATTCTCTGATAAGTGGATATTAGCCCAGAAGATCAGAATCCACAAAGTACAAACCACAAACCACAAGAAACTCAAGAAGAAGGAAGACCAAAGTGAGCATACTTCGTTCCTTCTTAAAAGGGGGAACAAAATACCCATGAAAGGAGTTTTAGAGACTTAACTATAGAGCAGAGACTGCCAAAGAACAATCCAGAGACTGCTCCACCTGGGAATCCTTCCCATTTTCACTCACCAAACCCAGACACTATTGTGGATGCCAGCAAGTGCTGTCTGACAGGAGCCTGATATAGCTCTCTCCTGAGAGGCTCTGACAGTACCTAATACAGAAGTAGAGGCTCACAGCCATCCATTGGACTGAGCACAGGGTCCCCAAATGAAGGAGCTAGAGAAAGGACCCAAGAAGCTGCAGGTTTTGCAGCCCCTTTGTTAACAACAACAATATGAACTAACTAGTACCCTTAGAGCTCCCAGGGACTAAAGTACCAACCCAAGAGTACACATGGTGGGACTCATGGCTCCAGCAGCATATGCATAGCAGAGCATGGCCTAGTTGGTCATCAATGGGAGGAGAGGCCCTTGTGTCTGTGAAGGTTCTATGCCCCAGTGTAGGGGAATGCGAGGGCCAGGAAGTGGGAGAGGGTGGGGAAACCGGGAAAGTAGATATCATTTGAAATGTAAATAAAGAAAATATCTAATTAAAAAATTGAGATGTGAGTAGGATAGAGGTTTGCCACGCACACTTGCGTGATGGCGGTATTTGAGGCGAAAACTTCAAGGAAAGTCAGCCTCCTGC
>NW_022196905.1:56771428-56797567 GCF_008632895.1 Mastomys coucha | reverse complement strand
CACCACCCGTGTGTAGTCTGTTTGTCAAAGCCTTATCCCGTGTCCACCTGGCCAGAATCCCTAGTCCCACGGAACAAGGGGCCCCCGCGAGAAACCCCGGTCCGTGGTAGAGGTTTATTTGGGACACTGAAAGACATTGCTTTATGGGGAGAGTTGCAGAAGCACATAATATACCTTCACGAATATGTTATAATGAATTCTGTTATTTCATATAACAAATATACACCAGTAATAAGAAGTACATGTGCAATCAAAAAGTCTAGCTATTATAATCTTTTGCATATAAAGTTTCAACATAACCATATGAAGATAAAGTGTGCAGAACTGTAAGCAGGATCCCAAATGAAGTAAAAATATATTGTTAACCCAAGATCACTGAGATTATATTATCTATCCCACATGAACAAAAACATATAGGGTTTCCCAAAGAAAATTAAATAAATATTAGGAACTAGCATCTTTCATGTTGATATCAAGCACTTAATTGGGTAAAATGAATATATAATTTGTGAAAACAATTTCTAGTGATATTTTTACACAATTCTTGGATAAATAGAAAAATAATTGGTCAGGGTAGTAGCATATTAACTATCATATATATGATAATAATTACATATACAATTTTACCAGATCTTAGAGATCACTTAACTTCAAAGTATATAAGAAATTTGGGATACTTATTTACAAATACAGTTTTTCAGCCTTACTGTTTCTTCTAACAACTCAGGAGGTACAAGGAAATAGCCAAAAGTTGCTTGAGTTCAGGAAACACATGGCAGAGATAATTTCCAAAATAGCCTATTTCAATTAATATCACATACTAAGCTACAATGTTCATCTGGGTAAGGTTTGTGTAAACCAAGTTTAAGTTCTGACAGTAGCTACTGTGTCTAGTCCCTAGGCTTTAGTCCCTCACTGCAAAATTAGGGGAGGGTGGAGTGTGAAAAGGAGGGTTAAACTTGTCTGATACTCAAGGTTGTTTACAGTTTTCAAAGTTTGATCAGTCCTACCTATCCTTCAACATGGAGGTTAGTGGGTGGCTGTGGAAGGGGGCTGAGAGGGACAGTTCACTGGTGAAATAATACTGAGAGTGTCTTCTCCACAGACAAGTGGGTGATGGACCCTTCCATCTTGTCCCAACATTTTTATCAGAAGCTTTCTGATATCGCTTCCAGTTTCCACTGAAAGGATGTGTGAAAGCATGAAGCTACAACAGTGCAGGGCTGCAGCCTTGGTTTTAGGGGACAGCTACCCAAAATGGGTATGGCAATACTTTCTGTGTTAGTCACTGACCTATTGCTGTGAAGAGACAGCATAACCACAGTCACTCTTATAAAGGGAAACATTTAATTGGGGCTGGCCTACAGTTTCTAAGGCTTAGTCCATTGTCTTCATGTGGAGCATGGTGGTACACAGGCAGACATGGTGCTGGAGAGGTGGTTGAGAGTTCTACATCTGGATCTACATTTGGGTCTACATCTGCAACAGAAAGAGAGACACTGCACCTAGCTTGAGCATTTGAAACCCCAAAGCCGGCCCCTGGAGTGACACACTTCCTCCAACAAGGATTACCCTGTAAAGTAGCATCACTTCCTAATGACCAAAAATTCAAATCTATGAGACTATGATGGCCATTCTTGTTCAAACCACCACGCTGTTAGAGTTACACCCTTATAAATCAGGATGAAGGTTGGTGTTCCCTACCTTTGCAACTAATGCTAAAGAAGTTTCTTGCCCTTGGTTTGTCGACAGCACAGTCAGATATGTGGAGTACTGAGAGTAGTGGAACACTATGGGCTTCAGACCAGATATGTAAGTCTGAATGTCCATGTTTTTCTGAAATTGATATGCAGAAATTCTAACTCCAAATGTGATGGTATTAGGAGTTAGAACCTTTAGGAGATTATTAGGCATGAATATAGAATTCTTCTGCATGGGATTGTCCTTACATTAAATACCTTAGGAGGTCACTTGTCCCTCTATCATATGAGGATATAATATAAAGACAGCCACAGAGGAAGTAAAACTGGGGCTAACACCAGATATCAAATATGTGGGTACTTTGACATTTGACTTCCCAGCTAATTTTCATAGTGGAGAGAATATTATTTGTGTGTCAAAAAAAGCTTGATTGCTTTTATACCAATTATGTATTGAGCCCACTGTTCCTATACAATTTGGTAAAATATAATAAAATATTACCAATATGAATGCTGATCATTTCCACAGTTTGGGTGGGAGGAAGCTTTTCACGGCTGACAGGAGACAATGCTACAGTACCTTTGAGTTAGTACAGCTGGTGACTGAGAGCTCCAGTGTCAGGATGTCAGGAAAGACAGAACATGAGTCCTAGTGCCACCACACTCAAAAGCTACAGCACTCACATCAGTAAAACATGGTTAACAATTATGCCTTCTGACTAATCTATGAATAGCAATAATTACACAAGGTCCTGGGTGCATATTCATATCAGTTATTCACATCTATAAATTACAGTCATCCACAAACACTGCTTTGTTGTGTGGTCCCCTGACTTCTAATGGAGCTGAAGAATTCATGTGATACTATGGTCATTGAGATATTGTGGTAGCACATCACTCACATGTTCGTGGTGATGCTGGTGTGTTCAAAGTGTATGGATATTCCCTTAGAAGCCCAGTAGACAATTATGTACAGGACGTAACACTTGATAAGGACTACTAGTGCTCAAGATACTGAATTATATATTTATGTTTCATCTTTACTTTAGTGGATAGTCTCCATCCTTATAAACATAGTAGAGTTTGCTGAAAGGCAGTATGTCCTGTCATGTGGCACAGCCTCAGACATCTTGATCTTATCTGTCTTCTTGATTGCATTGTTTTTTTGGTGTGTGAGTTAATGCCATTATGTGTAAGTGTGTTTACTTCATTGTGCTCACTATGATAGAACTACATAATTATTCATTCCTCAGGATGCAGCCTGTATCTAAGTGACAGATGGCTTCAATTCATCTCTCATAATGATTCTAGAGGGAAGAGCTACGACGTAACTTTGGCATTTTTGGAAAGGGAAACATAGAGGGACTGAATAAACTCTCCAAGGACACATGGGGGACTTCCTCAGAATCTAATGACTCAAAACCAGTAACAGGCTATACAAACATGCCTAGCATAACAGCCAGATCCCAATGCCAAACAACAGTAAGCAACAAAGAATCAGACAGCTGAACTTGAGCTTTTTTTTTTTTATATAACACTATGCAGATTGTGATCAATCAGAAGGTAAATGGTTGGACTTATCAAATTACTAGTGTTTACCTGGAGAGTGGTGTTTACTTGGAGAGATTTTTTTTTCTTTTTTAACAGTTACAAGTTATGTTATTGTCGAAGAAATGGTATCACTGATGATTAACAGTTCCAAATGCTTTTCAAGCAGCTGCATTTCTTCAAGGTTGGGAAGTAAAACAGACTTAGGAGAGAACAACAAATTTCCCTACACTAAATTTTTTTTACATCAAAAATAAGTTGCAGTTATAATGTAATCATTCTGCTGACAAAAGTTTTTCTTTAATTGTAGCAGAATATATACCCTATGCTTAAGAGATTATCACTATGTGCTTTGATTTTTACTTTCAATAACTTTCCATCGAAAGAACAATTATTTTTATGAGAAGATGGTGTAATTTAAAATTATGAGGTTAGCAATGTTGTCAAATATTGAGGGTAATGCATAATTCCTAAAAATTATTGGCTGAGATAAACACAACTGTATGCATTGTAGAGAAGTTGGGCTTCATTTGGAAAAGACACATCCTGTTCTTCATTTGCTGAGGGAGTCAAAATGGTCTTGGAGGTTCTATGAAGTTTAGTTCAGTTAGGACACCTTCCTTTACTCATTCATTTTTATTCTTTTTGTGGTGTGTATGTGTGTGTGTGTGAATATGCATGTGTTTATATGCTTTCACATGTATGCTGGCATGTATGTGCACTTGTATGTACAAGGAAGCAGTTGGCATCTACTTTGAGTGCTCTCTACTCTGTTGATGTTTGAGATAGGGTCTCTTGTTCAGTGCTGTATAAGCTGGAGTAGCTGGCCTGCAAACTCCTGCCTCTGCTTCCCATCTTGCTTTAGGAGCACTAGGACTGCAGACAGAGAAGTCTGGACTCAACTTCATGTGGGTTATGGGGATCTGAACTGCGGTCCTTGGATTTTCACAGCAAGCCCTGGAGCCATCCTTCTTGCCCTCCAAGGAATTAATTCTTTTAAGAGAAAGTCTCTCTGACTTAACATAAGCATACTTTCCTATTTCTTGTTGTTTTCCTTTGTTGGAAACATGGTATCACTATGAATACTCCCAACTGGTGTCGACTATTATCCCATCCTGTTACTCCAGGCATATCTTTTACTCACAGAAGTCTTCCTGCCTTTACTTCCTGAGTATTAGAATTGTAGACACAAGGATATAAGATCTCATTCATTTGTCCTTTTTTATTTTCAGATTTACTTGTGTGAGTTTTTGAGGCATTGTTTTAAACAATTATATTATACTTTAATGGTAGCTACAAGTAAAAAAAAAAAAAACAATCTGCATATAAACCTGGACTTTTTTCAGAAGAAACTTTGCTTTGGAACTACTCAATTTTTTATTCTGTGTATAAGGACAAAAACATAGGCTTGCCAACATCTAATTGACCACGAATTAAAGGTAAATGGTATTTTCAGGATGATACCAATAAAATAGAGATGTTTTTACATTTGAGCACTGAACATTCCTTGCAATGAGCATACTCCTGATATTATACTACAAAGTCCACAATTCAGTTCTGATTTGGTGAGAGGTTACTGTGACTTATAACAGCAAATAGCCAGTTATCATGTTGGTTTTGCTTTCTTTTTTCATATCTAGTCTTATCATCGCAGAATTGTATCGTTGTTCATAAACCAACCTTTCGATTTGGTGAGGCAGTATTTTAAAAACAAAACTCTGTTCCACATCTGTTTATTTTGGCTTCTAAAAGCACTAATGTTTAAAAGAGAAAGGAAACACAACAGGAGTATGGAACCAGAAAACCATAAAGCCAAGTGAAGGATTAATCTTCTAGTCACAAATAGACCTAAGCCCTAGAGAAGCAAAATGTTTTCTCTGTTTAAGATATGGTAAGTTACTAACTGCATATATCTTTAAGTTATACTTACTTTCTCTTCCACTTGTACCATGTGATATTTTTTGTGGTCATTATTCTTTTATATTGTCCAAAAGAGCTGAATGTATTGGGTATTTGTATAGGTATGGGTATGGATGCCTGTACTAAGCAAGAACATAAAAGATCCCATATTCAAGGTTGGCATTCTTGAGGTGAAAGGTGGACAAAAATTTAAAATATCATGAGCTTTAAATGGATTACTTGCTGTATGTACACAGGCATGAGTAGTTGACAGAGAATATGCTGGAAGGGGGATGAATCTCTTAGCACTAAGCAATGAAGACCCTTATGAAATAAAGCTTATATGCATATATGCATATACATATACACATGAAGCTGTGGTTTCATAATCACACTGCATGGGAGAAAGGTTTCATAGGATTAACTCAGATAATTTACAAAGCAATTAAACAGAAAGCTCAAAACAATGAATTTCGAGGGAATATCGAATTATGTCATTGCTGCAATATGTTATCTAGAATATCCTGTTTTCAAGAAAAAAGTTTGAGAGAGTTAAGGAAATATACTTCATAATGGAAACAGAATTGCCACTAGAATCTCTAATGCCATAGCAAAGACGTCAAAGAAGCTGGTATGCATAAAGGTCAGGAAGCAAAGGAAAGATATTTAAAGAATTAATAAAGTATGAAAAGAGAGAGTGGAAAATGCCTAATACCTAGGTGACAATGTTATCTAAAAATCTAGAGTTGAAAATTATTATAATAGGTAAAACTTACTAGAAAGCCTGGTAATAAATTTGAGACATCAGAAGAATCCATGAAAAACATATCAGTAGATTATTATCCAGACTGAAGTCTTGAGAATAAACGCAGATAAACAGAGCCTGCAAAATGTACTACAGGAAATACAACAACAAATGTGAGAGTTCTTGAAAAAGGGGAAGGAAGACAAGAACAGAACACTTTCCTTTTAAAAAATAAGACAACACTTTCCAAAGATGATAAGAATGCTAATTTTGGATTTATGAAATTTAACAAGATGCAAGATAAATGCAAACAAATTATCAATTTGATTAACCATAGCACAAGTCTGAAAACATAGAAAGCACTGAATTGAGAAGGGAAAGCCAGTGATCCCCTAAAGCAGAGCAATACCATTACTGATTTCTCTTTAGAGACAATGGAGAACAGTAGACAGTGGAATATTGTCAGCAAAATAAAGAAAGCAATTAAAAAATACCTCCTGTAAGTCAAGAAGTCTATCCAATTAAAACTATCTTCTTAGGAAATACAAAAAAATCTTTAAGGTCAATAGGAAGTAGTTCAACAGTAGTAATCAAGACTGTGTGGCATGAGTAGAGACAAGGTTGTATCAAAGAAACAGGATGAAATCTACAAAAAGAAGCACAGATTCACAGTGAAGTGACCTTCAACAAAGATATCAAAACAGTTTTGGGGCAAGAGAGGTTGTCTTTACAAAGAGTGGCACAGAAACAGATGGGCCAACATGAAGAAAGCGAATCCCAATCTCTGCCTTAGACCTTAATCAACTCAACCTGATAGACCTAAAAGTTCAGCCAGGAGATGGTAGAAGAGAATAATGTTATTTCAAAATGGAAGAGAACCTCGCTGGACACAAGGTGTACTGACAGTCAAAGTCACATTTCAAAGGTAAAATTTTCTTCTTTTCCTCAAAAGATATCATTTAGAAAATGAAAAGGGCATAAACATATTGAAATGCATGTATGACTCGGGACTTAGACCTATAGTATATTCTCAAAACTCACCAAATTACACATTTTATGCTTTTTATATTTTTATAAAAGATTGTTAGTTATGAGACTATGGACCAACACTCCACCCTTTAGTAACATAGTAAATTTACCATTTAGTAATACAGATAATTGATCTAATTCAAAGTGAGTTAAAAATCATTGACTACAACCTCAAGGTAAGCATAGATGATTGGTTGATATGTAGCTGACAAGATACATAACATCTGTATCATTTTTAGAGATTGTAGTGGGTAGTGAAGGGATTGCACACTCGAAGACTGGTTGTCACCTTATGATGCAAAAGTTCATGAATTTCTTATATATCTCAATGGAACGATCAGATGACAAATGAGTTTTAGAAAATGACAGGTTCAAGGTTAAATACACTTTCTGAGCCAACAATTTCACTCACAGTCTTTTAATCAACAAAAACAAAAATTTAACCTTTTTGTAAAGGTTCATAAAACTCAAACTGGAGATAATCTAAAATTCAATTAAAAGGACCATATATAAAGTTTTCAGTGTGTTTATAAAGCATAATATACAGTGTTGAAAAGATTGAACCCCTGAAACATATTGCAATGAAAAATAAGTCTTGAAAATTTTATGACAGAATTGAGACAAGAATATTGATTGCAACATTCTATTTGAATGAAGCTTAAAACCACAACTAGTCAATGTGTGTAGAAATGAGAAGAGTGGAGCTTATATGGGAATGACTAGACAAGTGTAGGTCTCTTGGGCAATGAGTGGGAGAAGTGGTCTACACCTTTAATGGAGTTTGGTTACTCAAGTGAAGATATTTCCAAATCATACATTTTCATATTCTATTTTTATAAAAGGATTGTTATAAGGCTATGGACTAACATTCTATTATTCATTAATATAGACATAAGTCTTGCATCATCCCTGAAATAAATTACAAGAAACAATGAGAAGCAGGATGGGCAGAGACAAACATATGGATGCTCTGAATCTACCAGTTGTGATTGGTGCCATTTTTAATAATTTTGTTTTTTATTTAAGAAATCTTCTGTTGATTGTAGTTCAATTATGTCTTCTGTATTGCAGACAAGGGTACAGTCTATGACATTTAATTTTGTATATTTAATTCTTAGACACATCTACCTAGTATTAATGAAAACAAAACTCACAATAACAAAGGGATTCCTTAAGGGCTGGGGGAAATCTAAAAATTCTTTTTTACAAATCTTCCTTGATTGCATTGGACTGTGATCAGTTACTAGAAACACAGCCCAATGATTTATTTCCACTTGTCAAATGACCTTTAGCAATACTTAAATATTTTCTGATGCCAATAGTCTCTGTAGGTGTTCAAGAGGACCCCAACTCAGTTACCTACCTGTCATGTCTCATTCACTGTATCTGCCTTATGTCTCATTTTCTAGCCGTCCCTGTCACTTATGTCTCATCCCACTCTATACATGGGTGTCAAAGTAATATTCTTAATGTATCAATTAATGTATCATGAAAACTATTTGCTTTTTTCTCTTGTAAATATTGCAAAAAACAGCCTTTTAAGTTATCAGTAATTATAGGGTACATCCCTCAATGCCAATAAGTGATCTTACTGCACAAAGGTGCCATATTTGAATCTGTATGTGTAATTGTCTCATCAACATTCAAGCTTGGCTGCTAACAGCACTGCATATTTATGGAGTCTTTCTGACAGGGCTCTATCCATGGTGCTGATCATCTATAAATGAATGCGGTGGAGCCCTGGCTCTTTATTAGTTACTGAATTTTGAAACAAGGCATACACATTACATGTAGAGGGAAAAACAGAGCGAAAGGCTGATGTTTAAGAATCAGTGCTTATGCAGTGATTTTCATAGCTAAATGAGGATGGTTTCTGGCAGGAAGTAGATCTTAGAAATGCAAAAAAATAAATCATGGGTTTTGATGAGTAGTGAGTAAAGAGAACACTTAGGAGGATGAAAACATAAAGGCTTAATTTGATGAACATTTGGAAGCAGGTACAAAGAACTCATATACCTGGCTGGATAATGCCAAATGATTAAAGGCTTGGCACATCAGACTCTTGAGTTTAGACTTTATTCCACAGATGATGAATTCTGGGTTGAGAAGGAGAATATGAATATTTAAAAAAATACAGATCAATATTTCCTATTGATAAGATGCTCATGGACAGTCAATAGGTGATAGGAACTGGGAAGGAGAGTGGTGGGAAAGCAGCAGGTGAGGTCTGAAGAATGAGGCCTGGACCAGGTACCAGGAGTTCCATGTAACAAGGACCACATGGCCTCCACAATACTAGTCATATCTGGTTGTAAGGTTCTGCTTCTGTGCTTGTCTCCCTAACCAGACACAAGGTTCTAGGACATACAGTCTTCTTTATATTGTTATGATTGTATCAATTACAATCAGTTGTCACAATATGAATGAATATCAACTTCTTGCCTTTGACAAGTACTCACACTTATGTTTGCTTTAAGTCCAAGAAACATTGCAGGACCCACCCTGATAAATAAGACTTTTATTATTTCAAAATTTCAGCCCATCATTTCAATAATCTACAGAATGCAGCAAGTTTTTGTCCTTAAATCCTTAACTGAAGGACCACTGTCTTGTAAGATAGATGCTATTTTTCCTGGAGAAGGGGCAATTCAGACAATGTGTATAGCCCTAAAGGTCTGCACCAGAGGTGGAAGCTGCTTCTTGTGTTCTGACAGATAAGACTCTAGGCTCTTATGCATTCTTAAAAGCTGCTGGTTCTTGTGGAACTATATGGCTAGGGTAGTGTTGCTTTCTGCTACTTCTGTCTCAGCTTTCTGTTCCCTTATCTCTTTGCTTTTTCCTCTTTAAATCAGCAAGTTATCCAATATGAGTCATATAACTTAATTTGCATAAATAATGACAGTAAGCTCCCAATAAGTGAATGAATGACTGAATGAATCACCTAAAAATATGGAAAACTGGCTATTCTGCTATGACAACTTTTAATTAATGTGAACATGAAATATTTATGACTTCTAGTAATAGAGTTGTAGAAGTGATCCCAGAACGGAAGTGGCTCCAACCAAGACTACAGTTTTCTGCTCCTTCCGTTTCCTTTATTGCCTCGTGGGTTTTATTACACACTATTACCTGTGCTTTCTTTTCTTTCTACCTAAATTCTACTCATCTTTCAAGTGCCAGTTTAAGCTATAAAATCTTCTCAACTCATTAAACTTCATAATGCACCTAATTCTTCTGATTTTTTTTAACACTTACTTTAATTAACCTTGAGCTGCCTTGAGATATCTCTTGGGCTAAAATATTCTTTTCAACCTAATTTAACACATTTGCTGTATTTTTACTATCTTTGTGGCACAGTACAAGGTGCTGGATAGGAAAAGTGGGGTGAAAACAGATATAAGCTGATCCTTTAGGGATTCAGTATGTCAGTAGAATGAAACAAAGCGAAATACGATTACTGTCATCAAAGAAAAAGAGAAAAGATTAAATATATATGATACAATAAACAATGGTACAAATTAAGGCCATCATAAATTTGATGATCCTCTGAAAAGTCACACCTGTTCCTGTCTTCCTAATAAGTGTTTGCTTCCCACTTCTCATCCCTAGCTTCCATACATCATTATCTGGTTATGATGACTGATGTAAGGTTTGGACATGTGAAGTCAACTTGGCTAAAGTTCTATTGTTTTTTTTGCTAATACTTTTAATTGAAATAGGTTTTTATCATTTCACCCCTCCCTTTCCTCCTTCTAATCCTTTTCAGTTACCCTTCCTCAAACCCTTCCCATCCCCCTTCTTTTAAATTGATATTGACAACCTATTTTTCATTGATTATATTTGTTACACACACACACACACACACACACACACACACACACACACACACACTCACTCACTCAAACACACATCTATATACAAAATAGAACATGTGGAATCTGTTTTTGTTGTTTATGTGTCTGTGGCTTCAAGGTTGACTATTCTGCATTATTTCCTGAAATCTGTGACTTCACTGGCTTCTGGAAGGTGATTGGGTTTCTACAAGTACAAGTCGTGATTTCCTTGCTTCTGAGTGGCCCTTGAGTTCAATTAGAGAGCTGTTGGTTATCATTGACCTCTGAGTGCCACTTCTACCTTTATGCATTACAGCTCTTTTATCTCTGGCTCAGAGATCAAAAGAGAAGAGAGAACAAAAAGATGATAAGAGCCAGAATACCAGAAAGTTTGCTGTAAATTTGCATGCATAAACAAAACCAGACCAATAGCAATATTGTTGGGATGATAGCATGGAAGGGGAAATTTTAGGGGTCCAACCCTTGATAAAAACCACAAGCAACTATCAACTAGTGGAAGAAGGATAATTAGCCCCTCTCAGGTGACATGTCATTGCAATGTCAGAGGTGGGACACTGACCTTGTTAGTTTTAGATATCACCTTGAGACAATATAGGGTCTTCTGTCTCAGTGGAGAGATTGCTCAAGTAAGATTGACTTGTGGCTATGTTTCTAAGGAACTGATTGAAAATTAAAGTAGAAAAGCCCATCTCATTGTGTGTGGAACCATACCTGGAAGCTTGACCTATACTGTATAAGAAGGTAGCTGATTAGTTCTGCACCCCATTTTAAAATTGAGTTAGTTGGGTTGTTAAAGAAGTGTTCAACCTCCTTAGTTATCAGGGAAATGTGAATCAAAGTGACTCTGAGGTTCTACCTTATACCCATCAGAATGACTAAGATCAAAAACTCAAGGGATAGTACATGTTGGTGAGGATGGAGAGCAAGGAATATCCTACATGCCTGGTGAGAGTGCAAACTTGTACAATTACTTTGGAAATCAGTTGGACAGTTTCTCAGAAATTTGTGAATAGTTCTACTGGAAGATCCAGCTATACCACTTGTGAGTATATATCCAAAAGATGCTCCATCATCTCAAAAGGACACTTGCCCAACTATGCTTATAGCAGCATTATTCATAAAAGCCAGAAACTGGAAACGACCTTGATGTCCCTCAGCTGAAGAATGGATAAAGAAAATATGGTTCATTTATACAGTGGACTACTACCCAGCTATTAAAAACAAGGGCACCATGAATTTTGCAAGTAAATGGATGGAACTAGAAAATATCTTCCTGAGTGTAGATATTAGATGTAAAATATAAGATAACCACACTATAATCTACAGACACAAGCCAAATAATAAGGAAGGCCCATGGGAGGATGGTTCAATCTTTCTCATAGGGGGAAATAAAATACATATTGGAGGTTGGTGGAGGGTGGGAACTGAGTGGGAGAGGGTATGGGGAGGGGAGTGGGCCTGGGTGAGGATCAGGTATAGGGAGAACAGGGAAGAGAGAACAGAAATTGACAGTAGGGGGCAACCTCTAGGATGTGCCAGAGACTTGGGATGGGGGTCACCCTCACAGTGTCTATGGGGATAACTCTAGTTGAGACTCCTAGCAGTGGGGGATATGGATCCTGTAGTGGTCACTTCCTGTAGCCAGGCAGGACTCTCAGCGGAGGGATAAGAACAGCGACTCAGCCACAAAACCTTCAACTCAAAATATGTCATGCCTAAAAGACAGAGCAGAGACTGAAGGAATGACCAATCAATGACTGATCTAAATTGAGATCCATCCCATAGGCAAGACCCAGTTCCTCAAACTATTAATGATACTCTGTTATGCTTGCAGACAGGAGCCTTGCATAACTGTCCTCTGAGAGGCTCCACCCAGCAACCAATGGAAAGAGATGTGGAGACCCACAGTCAAACATTAGATGAAGCTCTGGGAGTCTTATGGAAGAGTTGGGGAAAGGATTCAGCTACCTGAAGAGGACAAGGACTGTACAGGATGACCAACAGTTTCAACAACCTGATCCCTTGGGGGTTTCCAGAGACTGCACCACCAACCAAAGAGTGAGCAAGGGCTGGACCTACACCCTTACATATATATATATATACATATATATATACATGTATATATATATGTATATATATATATATGTATAGCAGGTGTGCAGCTTGGCCTTCATGCAGGTTCCCCAACAACTGGAGCAGGGGTTGTTCCTAAGTCTGCTGCTTGGCTGCCTGTGCATCCCATTCCCCTAACTGGGCCTCAGTGGAAGAAGATATGCCTAGTCCTGCAGTGAGTTGACTTGTTTGAGGCTGACAGAGGTGGGTAGGAGTGGGTAGTGTGTGGGGTGATACCTAGAGGAGGGGTCCCTCTTCTCAGAGGAAAAGGGGAAAGAAGAATGGGGAAGTACCTGTGTGAGGGGTCCTGGGAGGAGAAGGGAGGCTGATATTGAGATGCAAAGCGAATAAAGAAACAAAGAAAAGAAAAGAAAAAAGAGGGCTGGTGAGATGGCTCAGCAGCTAAGAGCACTGACTGCTCTTCCAAAGGACCTGAGTTCAAATCCCAGCAACCACATGGTGGCTCACAACCATCTGTAATGAGATGTGATGCCCTCTTCTGGTTTGTCTGAAATAAATAAATCTTGGGGCCAGAGTGAGCAGGGACTGAGCAAGTGGTGCAACTGGAGCTGGGTTGAGCAGAGTGAGCAGGGCAGTTGACTGGAGTGAACGGGGCACACTGGAGTGAGCGGGGTTGACCAGAGCAAGCAGAGGTCCTAAATTCAAATCCCAATAACCAGATGAAGGCTCACAACCATCTGTACAGCTACAGTGTGTATACTCATATACATAAAATGAAGAAATAAATCTTAAAAAAAAAAATAAGAGACAGAGACTAGCCCAGTTTGGTAGCCCAGGGACTACCAAACTCATGGAAAGCAACACAGACTCAATGGTTTAGTCATTTAATATGTGTTTTAAACATGTGTTTGCTATAAAAACCCATTTGCATAAAGAAAACCACAAATGTAAAGGGCTAAACAACATGTAAGTTTGGATCTAATTTTAAGTCACTAATACAATTTAAAGAATTTTAAAAGATAGATAGATAGAAAGTAAAAGAGAAAGAAAGAAAGGTAGCTGAGAAAGCCAGGAAGAGCCAGAAGCAGCATTCATCCATGTTCATGCTCCAGTTCCTGCTTGAGCTACTGCTCCGTATTCCTTCAATGAAGGACTGATATCTAGAAGCCAAATAAACCCTTTCTTCTTTAGCTGCTTTTGGTCAGAGTATGTGCTAGTTTAAATCGATGGGGCCCCCATAGACTCAAGTGTTTGAATGCTTGGCTTAAAAGGATTGGCACCAGTAGGATGTATGGCCTCATTGGAAGAAGTGTGTCACTGTGGGAGGGGGGAGGGATTTAAGGTTTCCTATGCTCAGGCTATGCCCAGTTCACTGCCTGTGGATCAAGATGTAGAACTCTCAGCTTCTTCTGCAAGACCATGTCTGTATGCTTGCTGCATCTTTCCCACCATGACAATGGTGGGCTAAACCTCTGAAACTGTAAGCCAGCCCCAATTCAATGTTTTCCTTTATAAGAGTTGTCATGGTCATGGTGTCTCTTCATAGCAATAAAAACCCTAGCTAAGACAGCATTTGGTATTTTTTTTTTTTTTAATCATAGAAAAAGGGAGGCTTCCCGTCATTCATGGAATTCACTGACTGGGGAACACATTTTTTTTGAGATTGATCTTAAAGAGAGATAGTATTCTGGAAAGTGACATTTCATCAGAGGTAGGAAAGTGGGACACTGTTGCCAGAAAAGTTAAACTCAGAAGACTGGTAGGGAATGCAGGTGAAGAGGAAGTCTGGGCCATCTTTGCAAAATCTTGAATCTGAAATGGAAAAGTTCTTTCCTTTTTCTTAAAGGCTCCAACCTAACTATTGGCCAGGACTTCATTTCTGAAATTCCCGAATATTACCTGACAAGGCAGACTTGACTAAGACTTGATCTGTATATGGAAAAAAAAACTATTCTGCACTATCTAGTGGATGTAAAATGGTCAGAATGAGAGTATGAGACATAATCATGAAAGCAGAATCAGAGGATAATAACAGCATGGACAGAGGTCACAAGGAGAGATGTGACAGGTGATACACTGCTGGCTTTGAAGACAGAGGAAGCATCCATGAGCTAAGCCATGCAGACAAAGTCTAGACAACAGACAATGAGTCAGCATGGATCTGTTTATATCTCCTAGAGATGATGCAGCTCAACCATTGAGTTTGCATCAACCAAACAAAATGCAGCTCAGACCAGACTTCTGGTCTCCCAAGGCAATACCTTTACATTGTAAACTGCTGAACTTTTAGCAACCAGTCATAGTCAGCAGAAACTAGTGCAAGTTATTCATTTCTGTTTATTATTAGTTTCATTAATTAGTTTTATAACCTTGCAGATGTGAATATCAACAATCCTACTACAGGCTCCTGGGCATAAATCTCATTTTTCATATTTCTATGTGCCATTCTATCAAGATTGTGTAGCAACAAACCTAGTGAATCTTACCAGCTTTTTGACTCATTTAGGGTTATCTTATTAAAGCTGCCATCATCTGTCATATAATACCTGCTATAGTTTGATATGGTTTATCTACCAATGGTTCATGTATCAAAAGCTTGGTTTTTAGTGTGGCTTTGTCAAAAAGTGACAAGATCTTTCTGAGATGCAGTGTTGTGGGAGATCATCTAGCCTTGAAGGGGGGTATAGGCCTTGGAAGGCAGTTCCTGTAGGACTCTGAGATAGCTCTTGCCAGACTGAGTCATCTTATGATTCCTGCCTCACAATATGATTATGTCTTCACCTATTTTTTTCTCCTCAGTGTGATGTAATAGTGTAAATGGGTTCCCAGGGCCAGCACAATACATACTAGCTTTGAGTCTCCAAACCTGTGAATGAAATAACCTACTTTTCTTTGTCTACAGCTATTCATCACACTAACTGTAAATAGCAAACAGAAGGCTGTTTTAGCCAGTGACAAAATGCATAGATGATGCTGGTCCCATAAGAATCCATGCTTAGTAACACTCAGCCATCTTAGCTTGTATTAATCACACACTAATTTTCATACAATGACAAAATTGTCTCATTAATCCTGTCAGAACATATCCTTGTTAAGTGACAAGGCTGCACATCATCACATCTATATCTCCAGGTGGTTTTTATTAAAATAATTATGCACAGCTGTCATTATTATCATGAAGTATTATTTCTTTCCCTCTAAAATTGTGGCATTCTTGCAAGAATGAGTCGTCTTATGATTCCTGTTTCATAATTTGATCATGTCCTCAATCAAATCACAGCACTGGTTGGAGTTGGGTTTGTTATACAATAATAATTTCTTGTGATCTATTTTCAATATTGAAATTTATGACACTTTATGCATTAAATGGTTGGGACCCTCCATGTTCAGAAATAAACACTCCCCAGAACAGCTGAATAATGTAATTGCATATTGCAAAAGTTTATAAAGCCAAAATGTTATATTTTATCTAGCTTAGAGTTGTCATTTTGACCACAAAATGCCATTGTGTTAAGCTATTTTAAAAAATACAATTTCCCTACAAATACAATAGTATTTCTTTACAGAGCTTAAGTGGGAAGTATTTATATATGTATGTGAAATACAAACCAATTACTGGAATATAAGCAAGTTGATGAAAAACTCTGGCTGATATTTTACTTCTGATTTTATTTTATAAAACAAAACCCCAGCTTTAACATTTCACTTTTGATCTTTTGAAAACATTCAGTGACATGTCAAGACCATTGTTCTTTATTTGACTTTATGAAGCAGGGAATTCCACAGAGTTCTATACCCTCAACGGCTTTCAAATACAGATTGAGATATTTGTTTGACATATGGACACATCCAGATATAAATACATCTAACTTCCTCAGGCAAAAAAATCTCCAGAACACCCAGTTTACTGGCTATGTAATAAAATGACCTATTTAGGGAAAAATGTCAGCTGTTTATAAAAATCCAAATCATAAGCAGAACAACTATAGGTGGAAGAAGATAGAGAAATGTCCTCTCACCAAGGAAACGGCAGGATAGAAAGGATATGCCCATTGGCAGTAGGGCAAACTCTTTTAAAACAGAGGCTTATTCTTATTATTAAGCCTTTAGAAATCCACTCAACTCCCTCACACCTTCCTAATACATAGGAAGGATCTGACTTTAAAACATCACCCATCCATTTGAGTTCATCCAGACACTGAGTTAAGCTGACATTTAACTGTTCAATTGGGAGTGAGCAGATAATTAATAGACTCTATGTACTAAGTCTTCACTGGTTTAAGTGAGTTTCTTGTCTAATATGGAATGAATGGAACAGTGACTTCCAGTTACTTCCAGTGACTGGAATCTGCATCTGAGTAACTATCACACACATCTTAGTGCTTTCGCTAATTGCTACCTTAAATCAGAGATGCCCAGGAAGTATTTACCTCATTGTTTACAGGCATTGCATCAGCCTCACAAGGGCTATGTCAGTGTTCAATAAAGAAGGCAATAACCAGTTGCCTCCAGTTGGTTCTCTGAAGTTATGGTGTTAATAGCATTTAATCATTTTCCTTCCTTTCATAATTAAGGGACAATTCCAGACTATGGTTCTCTTGACTACAATTAGTTCTCTGGCTTTAAAGATTATAGGATATTTCCCCTATCACTCTATTCTTTCTCTTAACCTCAATAATATTAGTTCTGAGATGACAAAAATTAACTATGTGCCAGGACAGGGCTAGATACTTTTTACATCTCACTAGTTATCATGAGAAACAGATGATAGTAAGCCACCCAACATAAGTGTGGGGAACCAAACCAGGGTCCTATCCAACAGCACTATGAGTTCTTAACCACTGAACAATCACTCCAGCCTAGGTCTTGAGGTTTTGGGAAGCTTTCTTGTTGATTCCTTGAAAAATAAAACGCTATATAATTTATGCAGCTTTGTTTGAGCTCATAAGGGTTGGCATCTACAGGAAATGGTAAATATCAACTGCTATGAGGCCACCCAGTGATGTGCTCAGCTTCTGACACGAGCAAGTGTGTGTGTGTGTGTGTGTGTGTGTGTGTGTGTGTGTGTGTGTGAACATTCACAATCTGTTGGGGCTTATTAAAGACAAATAAAAATTACAATGGGTTATTATTGAACATCTGTTAGGATGGCTTCATTATCAGAGAAAATAAGTATTGGGGAGAATGGAGAAAAGGCCTCTTTTTGTGTTGGTGGGAGTGAGAATAAAACTCCTTATCCTTTATGAAGAAAGTTGGTTGTTGGACCTATGTCCAATAATTATGATGAGATAGCATCCTGACCTCATATGATCTGCCTTCCCCTAGTCCCTTGATCTTATTCCCTATCTCAGTTGATACCTGGTAGACATGTACAGATAGAGCTTCCTGGATGTTCATAGCCATCTCTTCTGGTTGGCTGCTGTTTGCCCTTAGAGGATATTATTTTCTTTTGAAAATCAACCACCTCTCCACTTATCCACTACTATGTTTGATGTGGCTGTTCATTGACCATCCTTGGCTCTACTCTGAAACATGGTTCTTGAACTTGGCTTTGGATTTGCTAGTCCCCTTGGTAGGAATGTTTGTCTTCTCTGACTTCCTAATAGGAGGGCAGAGCGACTGCCCATCGCCGTTTGCCCTTACCTTTATTCCAGTTCTTTTTATTGTGCTTACCACTGCTTTCAAAAACTTTACAAGTGCTGCACGATTCACTATGTTTATCAATAATATTAAAAGCTAACCACTCAGCAGATAGTGAGCACAATGAGGGTAGGAGCTAGACAGATTTACTGATGTAGCCATTTACACACATTCTATACCATCAGGTGTTCTAATGATGTCACTTAAAAACTGACACATAGCAGCATTTCTAGGTTAGAGCATGATGGTTCTACACCTATGTTGAAATCAAGGTCCTAATGTTAATGCTGAAATCATTTCCATCTATTTAAACACTTATTCTCTCTGTGAACCATTAACCTCTTCTAGCTATTTTTAAATATACAAAGAACTGTATGAATGGTTGTCTCCAGCTGTGTGGAGTAGTAATTTGCATGTAGAAAGCCTTCAATAAATACTTGTTGAACGACTCTTGTAAATGTTTTGTTAACACTTGGTTCTTAATGTGGAGAAGAACATCGTTTATAACATTTTAGTGGTGTATAATTTACTTCTTATTGTGATGTTTCAAAGGCATGCTAGGCATAAAAATAAATAAATGAATAAATAAATAAATAAAACAATACTCTTAAAGATGCCATCCTTTGATACTAGCTGAAATACACAACAAAGGGGAGAGAGAATCTGTAGAGACCATATCCAGAGGTTAGGCATGGCCCCTGGTTGAGGAATGGGGCCACACACTCATCTCCAAAATTTTAACTCAGAGTTGTTCCCGTCTAAAGGAAATACAGGGGTAAAGAGTATAGCAGAGACTGAAGGAAAGGCCATCAAGAGACTGCCCTAGATGGGGATCCATCCCATATGCAGCCACCAAACCCAGAAACTATTTCTGATGCCAAGAAGTGCTTGCTGACAGGAGCCTGATAGAGCTGTCTCCTGAGAGGATTTGCCAGAGCCTGACCAATACAGTTGAGGATGCTCGTAGTCAACCATCATACTGAGCATGAGGACCCCAATGGAGGAGTTAGAGAACGGACTGAAGGAGCTGAAGGACTTTGCAAACACACAGGAAGAACAATATCAACCAACAAGACTCTTCCAGAGCTCCCAGGGACTAAACCACCAACCAAAGAGTACACATGGAGGGACCCATGGCTCCAGCTGCATATGTAGCAGAGGATGGCCTTATCTGGCATCAATGGGAGGGGAGGCCCTTGGTCCTGTGAAGGCTTGATGCCCCAGTGTATGGAAGTGCTAGGGACATGAGGCAGGAGGGTGTGTGGGTAGGGAAGCACCCTCATAGAAGCAGGAGGAGGGGGTGGGATAGGGAATTTGCTGAGGGGAAACTGGGAAGGGGAACAACATTTGAAATATAAATAAATAAAATATCCAATAAAAATAGGTCATAAAAAAGATGTTATTCTTGACAGTTGACAATAAACATTCTGTTGTATTACAAATAAACAAAATAGAAATGTTTCCTAGAAGTGTCATTATGCCATATGTCTTTCTCTTTCTGAAGGATTAGGGTAAAAAGATACTTCTAGACAATGCCTGGCT
Organism: Mastomys coucha; assembly: GCF_008632895.1. Classification (NCBI taxonomy): domain Eukaryota; kingdom Metazoa; phylum Chordata; class Mammalia; order Rodentia; family Muridae; genus Mastomys; species Mastomys coucha. The sequence continues at coordinate 56,777,537 of NW_022196905.1, read as the reverse complement.
CTCTCAAGCCTACTATTTGGTTAAGGGTTGGCATCGTTTTCTATTTGAACTTTTAGTTTAGTGTATCATAGGAAAGAGACCCACAACAGTATTGTATCTGTTAATGCATAAGCATCTAGTAAATGATTAGGCAAAATTTATTGTGATCACCCTGTGTCACAAGCTTTAAGTCATTTAAACTTTATAGGAAGCCTATGACATTTTCAGTTTTGAAGACAAAGATGATGGGGACTCAGGGAGATAAGTGATTTTCCTTAGGTTCCTGTATCAGAGATGGCATAGAACAAGATCTCCAACCCCATTTCCACCCCAAGTGTGGCCTCTACCCACTGTATACGCTAGTTTTTATGTCTTGAGTATATTGTATGTTCTCTCATAGTAGAATACATCTCACAGTCCTTTCCAACCAGGAGTTTATATTGAACTAACTTACTCCATGTCCCAATGAAAGGCTCAGCCATCAGGCTAATGAAAGGACTATTTGTGTTTATGTTCCTCACTCTTAATTTTAAATTTCTCACAGTAAAATTCAGAAAGCTCCCCCACTATGTTTCCCACTATTTCAGTCTTACGCCTCATTGTTGTACAGTCTCTGTAGTATCTCCTGGAACCAGGCAGAACATCTCAGGCAGGGGTGGGGTGGGGGTGAAGGTGATATTGGTGCTACCTATAGATACTGTAGTAGTGTATTGTAGAGTTAGATAGGTTCTCTACATAAAAGAAAACTGCAATTCCTGCTGTCACAGAAGCAGAGTCATGTAACATTGCAGTTGGAAGATGTCCCAGAGATTCCACTTTTCAATCCTTTCATTCTGCAAATGTAGAAAAACGTTGCAGAGAGAATGCCCATAGGTTTAGAGATAATGTTTAAACCAGAAGCATAAGTTGTTTGTTTCATGACCCTTCCACTTCATGATTCAAATATGATAAAGCTTGTACAGGTACTATGAGAAAAGATGGATAAAGCTTTTTAGAAACTAAATTGCCATTGTCTCTCCAACTTTTTCCCAACTGTACATGATTTAAATGGAATGCAGAATGATGTGTTCCTTAATAATAATGTTACAGAGAGCATCAAAGTTCTCAATTGGTCCCCAAAGTCGTCAGGCTGCTTACTGGAAGCTCTTGAACTCTCCCTGTTTTGGTGAGGAATCCACTGGATTTAATATTCACTGTGATTTCATAATTTTATAAGCACTTCATTTCTCAGTCTCTGTGTCCTTGGGTGGTACAAATACATTCTTTGTTATCCATTGTCCCTTTCCTCTTGTGGCCATGTCAGAACACTGGAGAGCTATATCCATGGAATGTGTCTGTCTGGGAATAATGATCTCTCTGAGTTAAGAGACTTGAGATTCTCAGGTTAAGTATCTCTGGTTGTTTCTTAGGAACATAGTTAATAAGATGTTTTAAAAATCCATTTGAAAAACACCTGAGAACACAGCCATGGGAAATACATACATGCATACATACATATATGCATACTATATACATTCATACATACATATATACATACATACACAGACACACATATATACAAATATATTTAATTCTTGCTCATAATTTTGGAGATTTAGTCATCAACTTGCTTGATGGTTGTGGGCTTGGGGTTGGGGCAAAACCCTCTTGTGGCAAAAATGTGTAGTAGAAAGAAGAAGCCCATTTTATTATAGCTAGGATGCAAAGAGAGGAAGCTAGGGTATTGGGACAAGAGACCCTTTGTGGTGGCTTGAATGATAATGGCCCCCATTTGCTCATATGTTTGAATAATTGATCCCTGGCTGGTAGCACTCTTTGGGAAGGACTAGGAGGTACGGTCTTGTTGGAGAAGCTGTGTCACTGGAGGTGGGTCTTAAGGTTTTAGAAGATATCTCTCATTCCCATTGTGTTCTCTTTGCCTCCTTCATGTGGATCAGGATGTGGACTCTCAGTTGTTCCTGACACTATCCTTTAGTCATTCTGGACTCTAATCCATGGAAACCATAAGCTCAACTAAATGCTACCTTTTCTAAGTTGCCTCAGTCATAGTTTTTCAAAACTCTTCAGAATAGAAACCCTTCAAAAACACCTACTTCCCTTAATAAGGCATAGGCAACTAAAATTTCCAGAACATCTATTAAGGATCAGGCTTTCAAAAATGACACATACAGGAACTTTTCAAACACTAATGTCTGACATCCTAAGGCAAAGTGATAGGAGAATCTCTCAGGCATGAATGCGGTTGGGAGATGATATTCTAGCTAGAGTTGGTCCTGGTGCACTAGGCCTGCAGGAATGCCTGAGAATAAGGTCACAAGGGAGCTTTTTCATCCTCTTCCTTTTCCTTACTTTTTAAAGTTCTCAAAATCCAATGACCACTTCTATGCTTCTGTTTTGTGTATAGATATTAGTTTATTAGTTACATGATAGTCTCATTAGCTAGGGTTGTTTTTCTGGGTTTAAGTACTGTGCATTTGGAAGAATGTTAAGCAAAAGGTTCTATTTTGTTTCTATTTAATGTTCAAAGCTCTTATATAAAGACTTAATTATCAAAACCCTGTCAGATAGCCAGTACAAACATGATAGTTAATGGCAACTGTCAACCTGAAGGGATCCAGACCACCCAGGAAACAACCATAAAGAATTATCTAGGTTAGGTTAGCTCTGGGAGTGTCTGTGGGATTTTATCTTTATTAATTAGTTATTTGGAAGATATGCTTATAAATGTGTGGTCCCATTCTCAGGGTTTGAACTTAGGACAACATCAAAAGGGAATCAGGGGTAAGTGGAAACTCCTACAACATGTTTTGTTTGAAAATGTCATAATGATATCTAATATCTTGAAAGGTGTTTAATTTTTTTTTAAAGTAGGGAAAAGTGAGCTGAGCTCACGCATTCATTGTTGTCTTCTTTTGACCGTGGATGTAATGTGACTAAGTGCTTCAAGTTCCTGCAGCCTTAACTTCCCCACCACAGAAGACTGCACCTGACTGTGAGCCAGAATAAGCTCACAGTCTCCAGTAAGCTGTTCTTGTCCAGGCATTCTAACACAGCAACAGGAAAGACGTTGTTCTTGGTTTGGGTTTTGCTGGTGAGGAATATTGTAGCACCTGCTTCAGGTCATGTAGCTGATAAACACCGAATCTAGACCCTTGGGCCTCCTTAGGATAGTCCGATATCAGAAATTCACTCCCTGGCGTTCCTTACGTGGAGGCAACACCAGAGAAGTCCATCTGTGTGATTCACAGGGTCACCTGGGACTGTACCATTGCAGCTGCCTCCTGAGCAGGGATCTGTTCCATCCCACTCATGTGATCAGTAAAAGGAAAGTTCTTCCCAGTTAAGATAGACTCATTCATGTTCCGGAAGGAAACAGGTGAAGAAAAATAAGACTACATAATAAGAATACAGGACACATAACCAGTTAATGAGTTTCAAATAGCTTTTTAAAAACTCAGTAAAAGCTAACACCTCTGGCTAAGGTCTCAATTTCCTTTCCCTTGGCTATCCCGTAAATACACAGGGCACTGAGCTTACAACTCATTGATGTGGCGTGCTGACTGTCTGATGATGAGAACAGCCAGATGGCTTCAAACTCTAGTGTTTGAAAGTAGACTGAGCTCCAAAGCTGAAACCAGAGTGCTCCATGCTTCAGATTGCCCGAATTCCTGTGTCTCCCTCACTGCACTTGCTCTGTACTTTGCAAGGCAGAATTGTGGTCAGGTATTTGAGCAGACCTTTGTCAGATTCAACTATCTATTGCCACCCTATTCTCTGCTTATGAACCCCCAAACATGCACACTTGTGGCAAAAGTGATGTCTTTTTACAACAAGGGCTGAAAACAGCCATCAGAGGCATAGGATACACATTAAGAACTGACTGGGTTATGTTTGAAATAGTAACTACTTGGAATTAACATAGCTCTTCTTTTCTTTTCTTTTATTCACTATTTTAGATGAATTAATTGTTTTATTTACATCTCAAATGCTGCTCTCCATTCCCCCTTTCAGAGTTCTTCTCCTCCTTCCTCCTCTGATTGGGTGGCTTCCTGGGTAGACCCCCCTGTGGGGGGCATCAAGTCTTTTTAGGATTAGGTATATCCTCTCTCATTGAGACCAGACAAGGCAGCCCTCTAGTACACATGTGCTGGGGGTGGTGGTGGTTTGGTTCAACCCCTGTATGCTCTTTTGCTGATGGCTAAGTTTCTGGGAACTTCCAGTAGTCTGGGTTAGTTGACACCATTGGTCTTCCTGTGGGGTCACCACCTCTTTCAGCTTCTCCAGTCCTTCCTCTCACTCTTTCATAGGGGTCCCCAACCTCCAACTAATGCTTGGCTGTATCTGCATCTGTCTCAGTCAGCTTCTATGTAGAGCATCTCAGAGGACAGCCATGCTTTTCAATATTGTACTAGATTTGCATAAAAGTTTCTCAGAAAATGGTGGTTGCCTTATTCTTTCTTTCCTTTCTTCTTTTTTTGTCTTTCTTTCTCTCTTTCTCCCTTTCTTTCTTTCTTTTTTCTTTCTTTCTTTCTTTCTTTCTTTCTTTCTTTCTTTCTTTCTTTCCTCCTTCCTTCCTTCCTTCCTTTCTTTGACATAGGTGTTCCCACATGAAACATAGCTTTTAAACATCTGTGGCAATCAAAGTGTGAGGTAAGATTTAAAAGATTAACAAAAGTCAGAAAAGTCTTTATGTAGGCTTAAAGGCACATTAAAGGGACCTTTTTTTACATGTAAAAGAAATAATAACTTTTAGAATAAGAGATTAGCACATCTTCCTTTAAAAAAAGTGGAAGTGCTAACTTTTTATTCTCTTTGAACGCAATTCTATTGATCGCTGTCTGCTATCATTTCAAAGACTCATATCTTTATTTTTTTTTAAAGGAGCCAATTTTTTAAAAAAAGGAGTTGGTAATTTCTGCTCTAGTAGAGAAGTAATGTATTAACTTATTACCTCCCAGTTTGGGCTGACATCATATTTATGTTTTAAACCAATATTTCAAAATTATGATGCCTTTAAGTGGTCTCTTCCAGCTAAAAGCATTCATGATTTTAGAGACAAGGCAACTTGGAGTTAATAGCCTTTTTCATGCCACAAATTAAAAGTAGTTGGGAAAGGAAATTATTCAAATAAGTCTCATTCACTTGTAGTCCATTTAGCCATCTTCTAGGGCTCTTAACAAACTCTGCTATCTAATTTCTGAGTCCTTGCTATGTTTTAGGAACTGCTTTAGATGCTGTATACAATATGCATTTCTTTCCAGCCTTTTAAGGTTAATTATTATGGTCCCCAATGTTCAGAAGAGAAGTGGAACAGAAAGAGACCAAGTCTGTAACAAATCTTGAATTTTAAACCACGATCTTACCTCCCCACCAGGTCTTTACTATTTGCCAGTACATGCGTTTGCTTTATGTTTATTACTCTCATCTATATGTTGCAATGTAACAACTGAAAATCAGTGGCCTAGAACAATTACTGTTATTCTCTTCCTGAATCTGCAATTTGCAGAGAGTTGAGATGGAGAACTAGTTTTTCCTGATATGTCATCAGTCATTGTGCCTTGGGTACAGAGCCACTACCAATGTAACTGATGCTCTTTGTGAGCAAAGTGGTATTGGTTGTTAGTGATTGTCTATTGAGGTTTCTGCACTGGGTCATAAGATTCCAAGAATGATTATTTCAGGATAATTATGGAATTGGTCAGGTATTGGCTTTATACCTCTTCTATGTCCAATCTGATGGAACAGTCAACAGAATCTAGATTCAAAAGAATTGGATCAAAAGATTCATAGACTTCACCTCTTTATACCATGTTTTCAAAACTGTTGACACTTTGTAAAATGTCTTGTTCAGCAGTTTTCAAGTTATAAATCTGCCTAATTTAAGATTGTTCTTTCTCTCATGACCCTGAAGATGATGTCTGAAAATGGTGGCTTTGACAGTTAGTCTTGGTTATTAACTTTTCACATCTGAGAAGAGACTAACATTAAGGGAAGAATTGTCTCTATTGGATTGGCCTGTTGGCATTTCTACGGTGGCACTTTCTTGATTGTTAATTGGTGTTAAAGGGTCCTGTGGGCAGGTGGGCCTGTGCTGAATAGGAAAGATGTATGAATGTGAGCCATCGAGCAT
>NW_022196905.1:56754927-56771418 GCF_008632895.1 Mastomys coucha | reverse complement strand
AAAAAAGAGGTGAAGTCTATGAACCTTTTGCTTCAATTCTTTTGAATCCAGATTCTATTGACTGTACCATCACAGAAAAGGCACAGAACCAGCATCTGGGGCTAGACTTTTAGAAACTGGTCATTTCCCATAATTATTCTGACTGTTACCTATAAGATGAATTAAATCCTTTCTTCCCCAAGTTGCTTTTTTAAAAAAATTTATAGCAGAAAAAGAAAATGAAACAACAACAATGAAAAACAATTATGCAAACATACAAACAAGACAAACTACAACAGAAAGTTGAGTAGGTTGTTCTCATGAACCTGACCATGGTTCGTTCGTTCTTTCATTCTCCCTCCCCCCTCTCTCAGCTCATAGAAGCAATTAGAACTTTGGGATGGAAAAAGCTGACAGAGCTTAGTGGGTTATTCTATGGGAGCTTGGTAAATAACAATGTGGAGAGAAATTCAGACAATGGAGGCCTGGTTTGTAAAGTTTCTGGTGGGAAGCAAAGCCTCTAAAAGGCCATACGTAGGATAATTTTGATTAAGACACTATGGAAGGGAAGCCTTCCAGTTTACTGGGGCAATGCATGTTCTTTAGCTACAGTTGAACTACCAAGGTGTAACTGATAAAAGATCAGCATCCCTGAGGTGAAACCATTTAGGGAAGAATTTCCATAAAGTCAGCACATGAAGACTGGCAGAGACCAAAGCTACATATTGAGCTACTAGCAGAACTTGGCAAGGTTCTTGGTCAGTTTAAGAGTTGCCTACTTGGTTTTAAAGGCATGAGAGATACAAGATTGAGGGATCACAGAGAACATTTGAGGCCTGGCACCATGTGGCAGGGTCAGAGTCCCCAAACAGAGGCCATGAGTGAAGATGAAATGTCAGTTGCTGGAGACTCGAGACATTGGAGGTTCCAGGAGCATGGGATGTTCACCCAGAACATTGTAGGTGTGGGGTGAGCCTTAAGACAACCTGCATGTGTTTCTGGTGGAAGAGAAGGTGAAGAGCCACAGCCTAAGCACTTTGGAACCAGAAAATCATGATCAAGTCCCAGATGCTGGACATTGATAGATACTGTTGAATTTCAGTTTTACTTTGATTTGATTGCAATCATTCCCTGGTCCTTCCCTCTCAGATCAAGAAATTACTTAAACTGGTTTTGATATAACAGGTGACTACAGGTGAAAGACTTGAGCTTTTAAGGAGACCCTAGGGTTACAAAGTGTTGACCTTTTCAAAAAGACTACGAGACTTTTAAAGTGAGCAGGAGATCTTGAAGCAAAGGAATGGTATGATTTAACAAGAAAAGTGTTTGTGTATTATGTTGACAAGGGTGGACTTCCGAGAGCTAATTTTGATTAACAACACATATGGGAAGATGAACCTCAACTGAAGAACTGCCTCCATGAGACCAGCCTGGGGACATGTTTATGGGACACATTCTTGCTAGATGGAGCACGAGTCAGCCTCTGTGAGCAACACAACTAGTCGGGTGGGTCTAAGCTTTATATGAAAGGTAGCTGAGTGTGAGCAAGAAAGCAACCAGGAAACAACATTCCTCAATGGTTTCTGCTCCATGTTCTTGTTCAAGTAACCCAAAAGCAGAAATGAATCCTTCCTTTCTCAAAATGTTTTTGGCCATGGTGCTTCTCATAGCAGCAGAGAAGAAAACTAGAAAATACTTTCATGGGAAAATGGGCCCGGCTTATTTTCTTTATTTCTTATGTAATACCAATACTATTATTGAAATTGCTTTTGTACCAAGCAGAGAGACTTCAGTACCCTGCAGAGGTGGGATCTCACAGCAGGCAGTTAGGTCACTAGGATGTCACCCTCAGAAGAAATTAATGGGTCGAGAGAGAAGGAGTTACTATACCGTGAGCGAACCGGTGAATCACTCTGCTTTCTTATTTTGCTGTGTGATTTCTTGCTCTTGCATAAGTTCCTGCCATGAATAGACTGGCCATGGGTGATGAAGACCATCACCTGAGCCAAACAAATGTAGATGAGATGTTTGCTAATCTTCTGAACTATGAATTCAAGCCAACCTTCTACCCTGGGGTACTTTGTTGTAGCAATAGAAAAATGGTAAAATAATGGGATTATTCCAGTTTGGGAGTAGGGCATATGGTCTTAAATATTAGCTCCACATTTTCATGTCTTTGTGGTCATCTTAGAAGATTTTTCTCACAAAGGAATTTTTGCATCATTTGAAGCTTTTTCTTCTTATCACACAGTGGTCTCAATAACTTCTGGATCTTATTTTAGTTAACATTTTCTACAGTGCCATCCACTAAGTATGATCTTTTGCTGAAGCCACTCTGCCTAGCAACAGACTGGCACACTGGTTCTGCCTGACGCAAGTATATTTTCAGTATATTTAACAGTTTCAACACATCTCTCTCCCTCTGGAAAGCTGTGATTCTATCAGTTTTGTCATTTGAGCAAGAATGCCTTCCCAGTTTTCACCAGTATAATTTCTCCTGCTGTCTGCATTCTCTGCTTTGGCCACAGGAGAGCAAGGCAGGCTCTCTCTCTCTCTCTCTCTCTCTCTCTCTCTCTCTCTCTCTCTCTCTCTCTCTCTCTCTCTTCTGCTGCTGCTGCTGCTCTTATCACCTCCCTCCAACCCCACTGTGCTTATATTAAAAAATATACTATATAATGTAGCGATAAATGCTGCTGATCTTCATTCCACAGCAGGCATTACTAATCGACCATTGCTTTCTTTTTCACTCAGTTTTAACACGGACCCGTATCTCTGTTGACTCAGAAATGAAGCATACCTCATTTCTGGGTATATATAATTCCTACTTTTTAGAGATTGATATTAATTAAGCCCTTCTTATCTCTCTTTACATTAATCTCTTATTTGTACTGAGTAACTCCTCGAAGGGAGCAACTCCTGCACCCACCCTGACATACCTGGATACCAGCCTCCTGTGTGTAATGGGGGCTGCTCTGGAACATTGTTCCAATCATAAAGTTAGCCAGGAAGTTCTTAGCACTGTTTCATTCCCAGCTCTCTGTGCCTCACAGGTCACATTGCTCACAGGGTCTTCATGTGGATGCTGATTCTGGCAGTCCTCTTTTGTTAATAGGATCCTGCAGTCTGAGGTCCTATTGATTTTGCTCCTCTCTGTTGTCCTCATTTCATCATGGGAGTTGAGCACAAGAATCCCAAGACCTTCACAATTCATATGTGCCCAAAGCCCATTGAATGCAACAACAACAACAATGACAACAGTGAAGATGTTACTCAAGTTATTTTCATTCACCTGCATCCCTGATAGCTAATTTCTAGTCCTAGCGACTGTAGTTAGATTTGAGGTTACTCTTCTCACATTTAGGAAGATTAAGCACATTTTATTATTTTTCTGCTCACTTGCTGATGGCCTTTAGATTCTATTGGACTTTGTAGCACCAAGTACTTTGCCTTTAAAACTCTCCTTTCTTGATCTAGATTTGTTCTCATAACCTGCAGCCACTTTCTCATAATACTTCCCCATTGTCTGTTCTTTAGACTTCATTCAGTTTATGGAGTCTGTCCTTTTGGCTAACTATGAGTGGCTCATGCTTGATGAGGACATGGGATGAAACCACCTCACATCAGTCATTTTTTTAGTCAGCCTCTTTATGGAAGCATGTATTTTGCAAATGGCAATGTTTATGTTTTTGGACAGTTGCACTCGCCCTGTGTCATGGCTGTATGATTCTTAAAAAATGAAGGCAGCAATTTGTAGGTCCTCCTTCCTTTGTGTTTGTCCACGCCAACTAATTAGGAGTCCAAGGGACACAGTGGGAATCTAGAAAACATTGTATCTGATACTTGGAAGAACATTATAAAGAAATGGATTTTGTGGCAAAAATCTCTCTGAAAGGCACTATTGTAAAGGCAGCACTGTGAAAGGTACCCTTTCTATTTTGCAGTTTCGTTTCTCCAATCCCTAGAGGAGTGAGATCTTGTCACCCTGGCTTTATGATTAGAGGACCTGTCTCAGACTCTTTGAAATAATTTTGATTTAAAAGTAAGGAAACATTTAATTACAAGGGGGTATTGTTATTATTCTGTGCTGTGGTTTCTGATCTTTTTACTATATTTCTATCACAAAACTTCTTTGGCCAATTATGCACCATACAACACATTTTAATCTAAGAAATTAATCTTCAGCTTCAATCAAAATTGTGAGGACAGGTAAAGCTTTGGAAAATTGATACAAGGTGTCTCTATGCCAGTATCACCCTCCTTTCTTATAGACATATTTTACAATGCAGCACTTTCATGATTTTTGAACAAACTTACAAGCTTTATATCTGTTCTTCTAGGATGGCTTGGATTTGAGTTCATGCAATGTTTAGACACAAAGATGGTCATTTGTGAACATTTCCTCATTGAGTCAGTGAAATACATGTTGTTATGTGAGTTCTTGCTAGAAATTTCTGAAAAGTGCATTTTCCAGCATTTCAACAAATACTAATATTCTCATCCTGATTTAAAACAAATGAGCCCTTAGGGTTACTTTAGTAAATTCAACTAATTCCTAGTATTTTGTAGACTTTCTCACATTTGCCATTAAAAAGAAGTTTGTGAGTTTTTACAAATTTTATTTTAAGTTATTTAAAGAGATGAAGTGACCACTCTCAAGGCCATGCTAAGCTCCCATTTTATAGACATCTTCTGATATTTGTTTGTTGTTGGTGGTGTTATTATTCGACATTCTTAATGGCTCATTGTCTTTATATTAGCTTTCATCTGTTGGAGTTTGAATTCTAGGACTCTTTTTGCAAGGGAAGCACCATGCCACCGAGCTATACCCCAGCTCTTTCTGTTGCACATCTTACCACAGTGTCTAATCTGTACCATTTAAAACCGTAGCTCTAATCTGAATAATAACTTGTCTTGGGTAAAGGATAGATTTCACTGTATATGAAGGTTCATAAGGAAACAAATAAAGACTTTGGGTAGTGGAAGCTGTTCTCTGGCCAGAGGACGGTCTCTTCTGGAGTGGAAGTCTCCTCAGCCCTCTCTATCCCCTCACTTCCCTTCTCCACAAGTGCAAACCCTGGTAAGGGTAAAGCAAGCAGCCCGACTCACCAGCACACTCTTGCCCTTTGGAAGATGATCCATGCCCCAGGAGCATACATTACTTTCTTCTTCAAACTAATATTTTAAGGGCTAGACCACAGGTTAACAGGCATGGGATAGCGAGTCTTGTCTGAGTTCCCAATCACAGAAGTAGGAAAAGTGGTAAATTGTTGTTTTAAGTATTTCTGTCTTGGAGGGAGCTAATAGCAACAGACATCTGAAACAGAGACCCCAAACCAGCAGATATCTTTTAAAATAGAAAATGAGAGGGCAATACCACGCTATAGAAAGCATGTTGAAAGACTTGTACCTGGGGCACTAAACTTCAAGGCCAGATGGATAGGTATCTGTGTGTCTAGTGTTCCTCTATGGTCCAAGCTATGCTTTTAAGTGTTTTCACAAGGTATCAGTTCTGCTCCTATTCAAAGAGCTGGAAGCTCTTTGCTAAGTAACAAAGACTGTTTCTTTCTGCTCCCTGCAGGGATCTCATCATCACCTTGCCTCATATTTGGTTATCATGTACAACATGTTCCACACTTTGGCTCTCTTTGTTCCTGTGGGGAGACTCCCAGGTCCTCACTCTGACCCCCACCCCCAGCTGGATCCTACAACTCTCCCTGGTGCTTCTTGACTGCTCCTGTGCTCTCTATCTTTACTCTTGACCTTTAGTCTTTATCTTTGCTCCAGTATCTTTAGTATGACACACATCTCATACACAATGGGATTTGGGTAAACTCCCTCAGAGCAGAGACCTGGTCTGTGTGGTGGCTGCTGAGTTGTAAGTACCAGAATGGAATGGCATCCACCTAGAACTGAATGTTCAGGGACATCCTTGGCTGAAGGAATGCATGAGTCTGTTTCCTCCTGGGCTCCACATGGTTTCTTAGTGCTGAAGATCCTTCACCTTTTCATCCCATCCTCTCCATTGCAGAATATGGTCTGGAAGCATGGAAGTTCTTAGACTGGTCAGTTGCATGGGCCCATTTGTACTTCTGGCCTATCAAAGCTGGGCATGAGGATATAACTCTTGAAGATGATGAGTGCAGATATGTAAGTGAAAAAAATCCTGAATATCATTTTCTCCATCTATACTTGGAGAACAATGTGCAGATTACTGTAGCCCTGGACCAGTATGGTATCTCTCCCTGGAGAGGCATAACATCTGAATGGAAGGCAATGGAGAAGTTGTTCTCCTACTGCTTATGGCATCTGACATGTGATTTTTAGCAAACATGTCATTTTGCAGAGGCTGCTGGCTATTTGGTATCCATGGGCACTTCTATACAGCTTTCTGCCCTCTGGGTGGATACTTTTGCAATGGGACCTTAAATGCTTAGTGGTATCCTGATTTTGTTCTGAACGCTTTGCAGAGAATCTTGAAAATGCCCAATTCTATGAAACATCTAGAGTAGAAAGGTTTCTTTTTCATAGCCAAATTCTAACTAGTGGCTGATACATAACTTGTTCCTGTCATAGATACACCCCCACAGTGCCTGGATATCACTGGAAAATAATACAATGATAAAAACCAAACGTTTCTTGTTTCCTATGTGGTCAGCACTTGCACAAGCGCTTTGTGTGCTTTTTCTTATTCACTCTACTCTCATTTACCCATGCAGCTACTGTTGTTATCTTTTTCTCATGCATAGGAAACTGGAAACAAATGAGCTGAACTTGCTCATAAGTAGTATTAAATAGCAGATTGAAAATTTGGCATGAAAGTCTGTTAAATCTATTAGTAATTAATACTCCCATGTTCTCCATTAATGTCTACCTAAGAAGGAGACACAACCTGTAGACTTTAGTGTCTGTGTATGTTTGTGATGAAGTGGCAAAGTTGGTATACTCTCCTTTAAGATTCTTGATTACTTTTAAAGATATTCTTGGGACACCAAGATATACATATGTGTACACACACACACACATACACACACATACACAGACACACACATGGGTACATACATATGCATTGGCTATAGTTTTTATTTGGCAATACATAAAGATAGCAGAAAAGGGAGCCATCAGTGCTTAGTGTGATAGAAAGGTAAGGATAAAAATGTTTGTAGGACTCTTGTAAATCTTGATGTAGGTATTTCTCTGTTCAGGGTAGAAATGCAAATTAATGGAAGTGGTCAGAGGTTGTGGACACTGAACCTGTGTGGCTATGAGACAGGATGTCATCTCTTCTCGGGCCTCCATTAAAATGGAGAATACAATTTCCAACTGAAGATCTTAAGGCATAAATTAGAGTCTGAGAAGATATAAAGACATATGACCAAAGAAAAGTAAATGGGAATGGTCCGAGTCATCAAAACTATGCATGAGTATACAAGACTCAAAGATAACCTATTTGAAAATCTAAGTGCAAGTGTATAATGATAAATGCTGGGGATTTTTTTCTTGACTCTTGATTTCTTTTCACATGTAGAGCACATCGCATAGTAGTCCTGAACACACAATACTAGGACCTACTCTGTTCTCATTGGATGGTTTTATTTGGAAGGGAAATCTAAGCACAGAAGCTTGGAAACTTCTCTTAGTATTTCCAGGAAAGCTGCGATTCCTCTTCTCATCCATGTCTTAGATTTGAAAAGGTTCAACTCTGTCCCCAGAAGAGACCTAGTTTATTTGCTCCTCTCTGGGAGTTGGAAACTCTGTTTAGGTGTGGATTTGACTTTGGGAAACTGACTTTGCATAGTCCAAATCACATTCTCCAATAAAGTCCATATCTATTAGCTGCAGGATCAAAGTCCCCAAGCCTTCATGAACAGCAGACTGGCCTCGGTTTGAGTGATGGCATAGCCTGAAACTTTATTTGACAGGAAGCAGCTTATTGTCTTTATGCCCTTAGAGCAGCAGTTCTCAACCTTCCTAATGCAATGGCCTTTTAATATAGTTCCTTATGTTGTGATGACCCCTATCCAAAAAATTCTTTTGTTGCTACTTCACAACTATAATTTTGCTATTGTTATTAATTGTAATGTAAATATCTGATATGCAGAAGAAATATCTGATATGTGACTTCCAAAGGGGTCATGACCCACAGGTTGACAACCATTTAAAGTTTTGAGTCAGTGGCCACGTGTATGTGTAATTAAGTTCATTAAGTGATGTAATGTTTATATCATTAAATTTGTTAAAATTAATAAAACTCAGATTCTTAGTCATACTATTAGTACTTAGTCAGTACTCAGCCATCAGCTATGACTAATGCCATCAGACAGACATTTCTAGCATTTAGGGAAGGCTCTACACAACATTTACTAAAATGAAGTGTTTGTATAGACACATATGTGGCATGTCTGATAGTCCAGAGCCTACATATTGACTAGAAAATACTCATTTTCTCAGGAGAGACAGCAGAGATTACCAACTCATATTTATTCCAGGAGGTCATAGGGTAAAGGACCATGGGATTGAATCATCCTTTGTCAATAACAAAGGCAATATCTTATCTTTCTTCTGAATGAAGGCTTTATTTAATTTACCCTAGAATGGTTCAGTATACATGCATGGAATATGAGAGCCCTTATATCCTAATATCTGGGAGACTCATGCAGGATCCTTTTCTTTCCATCTGCTTGGGCTGGCTAAGCTAATCACAGTAGACTATTTTGTATGTGTCTTGAAAACATTTTTTTTTTCACAGAAGTATAAATGTTCTGGAAGAAAAGCAGTGGTTACATGACAAAAAAAAAACTTTCAAGGATTAAGAAATATGCCACAAATATCAATTAAGTCTGGATAATGTGATTGCTCCCCCATGCAAAGTACCCAGCACCATCTATGCAGCAAAGACAGGCCAGATGTGAATGTACTTTTGGAGAAGGACAAGTCCTTTACAGTCTGAAATTCTCTTTAATGTCCCATGACTCCCTCTCAGTGGGAACAAGTGGGGTGGGCTGGTTATGTTCCCTTTTAGTTGTTCATATTCTTGGAGCTAGAGAATTCTGAGCAGCACGAACCCGCCATATTTGGCCATGTAGATGTGAGACATTTACAGAGATCTGGAGGCTGCCTAGACTGGCAAGGAACAGCAACATAAGGATTTTAAGTTTCCTATGGGATCTGCTCATTTCACTCTTCTTCATGAATCTACTTTTCCAGTAGTAAAGCTATTACTGCAGAAAGCCTTAGTTGTCTCACCTGTATAATAGGAAGAATGCCTTTATCCACCACGTTTACAGGGGCTGTTTGAGAATGCAATAAAAATTGAATGAGGTAATGCACGGGAAACTAATTATCCCTTCTGAAGCACACATGGAGATGGAAATTCCAAGTTCACACTAGTTTTGTAAAGCAATACCTATTAACAAAACAGTTCCCTCAGCAAGAGTCTTGTTGGGTTTCCCAAAACACAACACAACACAACAAAAACTACTGTGCTACTGTGCCTTCAACACAAAACAGCTTTTACTCAGAATGCAAATTGGGTTTCTTCTTCTAAAGGAAACATGAGATAATGTCCTTTGTCTGAATTTGACAGTGGAAAGGCTCTTCATCTTTAGTATTGTCCAAGAATCTAATATTGGATGCTACTGAATCACAAGCATTCGCTTTCTAAATTGCATCCATAAAGATGCCATGGCCAAGTGCTGTCTCAGATGGAGCATTTCCCGGAGTTTTAAGGCTTCAGGTTGAGAGCATTAAAAATGCCCATCTCTGCCTATTTTCAATATGCCCTTGGCTGTTCAATCTGGGTAAAATTCATAGTCCTGCTTCTACTAAAACTTCTCAAGTGAGCTTCACATTTCTGGTCCTTTAAAACCAGCCTGGAAGCAGTCCAGCAAAATCAGTCGACCAATAGGGATGGCTTGTTTGTGCTTTCCTCTGCTTAGTGTGTGTTTAAGTTTTTAGTGCAACTAAGTTGAGAGTTTGAAGAATACCACGCAGGTGCAGGTTAACAAAGATTATATCAATTGTGTTTCAGTTTCCACATAAGCAGGCGGCATCTATTCATTATCACGCAGTTCCATAAAAGGCACATTTAAAGCAAGAAACAAATGAACCACTGCTCACATTAACAGAACACTCACTATTTTAGAAGTAGGTTTTTTTTTTTTTTAAGGACAAGAGAGGAGTTTTCGTTAGCTTCACAGCAGGGCAAACAATTCGCGTGGCATTTAAGAAAACCTTGGATAATTGAAAATTGCAAGACTACACGTCATCTCACACAATTCTTTCAGCCATTATGCTGAGACTTGTAGATTTCCCGAACCCTAACTTTAACAATGCTGTCCATTTTTATGGTTATTTACCCATAGTCCATGTCCAAGTCCTGGGTGGCATACTTGATATGGAATGATTCTTAATGTTGCTAGATCTTCCTAAAAGCACCCTTTATTAGGTTCTGGGAAAGTGAGTTGTAAGTTCAGGGGAGAGCAGTTAGCCCTCTTCCCTCCGCGCATAGAACCCTCCCTAATTACGGTGTGTTATTGATTTGATTATTACGGTGTGTTATTGATTTGATCATTATGGTGTGTTATTGATTCGATTATTTTCCCCTTCCATTGTGACCACAAACGTTACCAGAAACTTGCAGTAGCGCACTCCTCCCCTTTAGAAGTGACTGTTTTCAGATAGTTACCGTTTCTGTCCTTTTACAGCAACAAAATAGAGCCTTGAATGTTTAATGGATCAAACTCTTCAGCGACTTATTTGAATGTAAAATTATTATTTTTTTCAAAAACTTATACACCCTTCTTAAGTCAGTCTCTCTCTCTCTCTCTCTCTCTCTCTCTCTCTCTCTCTCTCTCTCTCTCTCTCTCTCTCTCTCTCTCTCTCCTGACTTGACCCGCTCAAGAGAGACCAAGTCCCAGCACCCAACTAAGATGAGCCCATCTGAGTGGTCCAGCACTAATTCCACTCTAGGCTGGGGGGCCGCTCTGTCCTGGGCCCATCAAGAGCCTGTCCTCCCTGGACCTTTACCGGCCTTCCTACCTGCAGGAACGATGTCTTAAGGAACATATTTGGCACCTGGGTGAGAACAAGTGACAGCAGGGAACCGCCTTTCAGTCACAGGCCACCAGAAGATAGCTACTGTTTGTGTACTAGGCAAAAGAAACCCATGAAAGAGGCAAAGGGGATGAAGTGGTAGAGGCAGAATGGCTCTTCTAGAAAGCACCTACTAACAATGCCTTGGCTGTGTCTTAGATTGACTCCGGGAAGACAAGTGTGTTCTTAGTAATCAGCAGGGGAGCATATGAGTTCAAGAAAATTAAGGAATTTGAATAAAATTCCCACGCGCTCGGGGCTACAGCGGAAGGCAGGGAGAGGAGGGGACGCAGGGTGTACCCGGCTGTACGGGCCCCACACACTTTCGGACCCGTGCCGATCTAAGGAAGGACCGACTTACAGGGCCAAGGGACTTACCTTCAGGGTTGGCGCTGATGAAGACCCGGACGCTGCGACCGGCGGGTACCAGGTGAGAGGGCAGGGCGGTGAGATTGCCGGAGAACGCCGCCCGCCGGAGCGCGGAGTCCCGGGGACAGGGCAGCTTGGTGCCCGCACCGGCTGGCCACATCGCCCTGTGGGAGGGAAGATCAGCCGCCACCACAGTCTCTGCTCCTCGGGTCCTTGACCCTCCGCGGTCCCGTGAGGGCGATGTCCCCCTGGTGAAGCAGCTCAGAGTCGCTCGGAGCTCTGAGCGCAACCGGCGAGCTCCGCAACGCTCAGCAGCCGCCCGCGAGCAGTGGCCATAGGGACCCTCGGGTCCCCAGTTGTCGCTTCCTACACCTCTGAGGACTGCCTTGACTCCCGCCCGAGGCTCGGCGCCGCAGCGCGGGAGGTCAGCGTGGAGGATGCTACGCGGGCGGTGCCAGGTTGCGCCGAGAAGAGCCCGCTCCGCTCTTGGAGCCCGTAGCCATGTCCCCACCCGAGCCCACCGTGGGAGGCAGCCAAGCGTCGGGGACTTGGCGGGGGACCAGAGCAGGTCAAAGTTTAGGAGAAGGCGACGGGAGTCGATCGGGACTCTCAGAAATAACGCGGCTCGCGGGGCCGCTGCGGTGTAGATGCGCGGGCTGGGGGCAGCTTGGGACCTCTTGGTTTCCTAGGAGGACAGAACCCCAGGTTGCTCCCTCAGTGAAGGACAGGAGATCGATCTGCCTGAGGTTCTTGCTATCCTCCCTCCAACTCCCCTAAAGGTCAAACCAGCTCTGTGCGTTTGCGGGAATCCAGTCGCGCGGGCGTCTGCAAGCCTTTGCCAAGTCCCCCAAAGTTCAACGTTTGTCCACAACCCACGCCGAGGGGCTGGTGGATCAGAGCTCTGGGCATTGAGAAAGGAGTACCAGGTTCTCCCAGTCTCTCGTGGCGTGGGAGGCCGCGTCTCGCCTCAGCGCTCTCTCCCCACGCTCGTGCAATCGGGGGATTTTTATAGCTAAGCCTCGGTGCTCACGTGGCCCTCCCCGCGTGGCGGCGGACCCTTTTGGGGAGCGAATCTCTGCGGGTAGTTCTCCCTAGACCTTTAAAGGACCCGGGGAGCCTCCCTGATCCCGCGGAGATGCCTTTCCGGGCTGTTCGCCCTCCTGCAGGCTCAGGAGCTAGGCGGCTTCCAGGTCATTGGGAGCCCCACGCAGTGGTGGGTGTGAGCTCTGGCTCCAAGGGAGGGATGCAACTCCGGAGAAGGAGACTCTCTGCCACGCCCCACTTCTGGCAAAGTGAGAGGGGCCTTAGTTTGGGGGTCTAGGTGGGAAAGTTGGCTCAAGGTTGTTGGTAGTCTGCACTTAAGCTGTTTAACCAAGTCAATGCAGGAGCCTGAGTGGCTTACTTTGAGAGGGATCCAGCTGGCCCCAGACTGTGCACCCTGGGGCCAGGGTCTGAACTTCGCAGGATCCCAAGTGGCATGAGATGCAGAGAAGTCCAGGTGTAAAATTGCTGTTACTCTTTGAAACCCTACAAACCCCAGGAGAGGAAATAAACGTGATTCTGTTGGGTGGGGAAGTAAGAAAGAAGGGAATATTTGGAGTCTGCTTTGAAGCCTGACCTTCAGACCTCTCATTCTGAGGTTGGGCAGGATCACTCACCTTTTAGAAAGAAAGCACAACCCATCCCACCCCACCCTCGAGATTGGGGAGAGGATGGGTGGGGACAGAGCTTAGTTGGTGGCTCGTGCTTCTAATTACTAGTTCTTAGAAACCGAGGTAGTATTATTGCTAGTGCCAGGACAGGCCAGCCTGGACTACAGTGTGAGACCCGTCTCAAACGAAACGAAACAAAATCATAGACAATGGCTTCATGGCATGTTTATCTTCTCACCTGAAGACTCCTACAGCATCTCTGGCAACCCCATCGCCTGCACTTCCTCTGGGTCCTGCGGGTGGCAGTGAAGTCCTGTGTAGTGCTGCTTACAGTCTTACAGCACCCCGCACCCAACAGGCTTCCTGGGCTAAGCTCTTTGGAAGAACTGGGTCTCTAGGTTTTTAAGGCTCCAACTACTCCTGAGAGCCTGAAGCAGACAGCACTCCTTCCTGTGTGATGAATGCAACGGAACCCACGAAGAAGTCCTGCGGATATCCCAGCCAGTCAATTAACTCACTCTAGCGAATCAGCTTTTCAAAATCACTATTTCCAAGTGGGAAGACAATCGGGAGCAGATTCCAGAGATTCGTGCCCTCCATGTCCCTGGGTTATGTACTGAGAATTCTGTAACAGGTAATGAATATAGAATGTTGGCTACTGCTCCAGCCTTTATGAAGATAAAATATCTACCACAGGAAAAGAGTCAGGACTACATTATGCCTCACCTCCCAGTTGTTAAAAAATATGGATAAAAAGTTTACAGATTGTCGTCACCTGCCTGACTCCCCTTCCCACTCTTATTTATTTCTGTTCTTAGACTCAAGATTAGTGTTTGTGTCTTGTGACCTTTCCTTCAGATCTTGCTTCGGTGTTGAATTTTCTTTGAATGACTTTGGTTTTTTTGGCAGCCTTTGTAACCTAATTAACTTCTAGACAGGCTGAAGTTTAGCATCTGCCCGTGTCACTGCAGACCAAGCCTGCAAAGGAGAGATTTGTCACTGTTCATAGTATAGTCTCTGCACCACCACCTTGGTGCTTGATGCTGGAGGTAAAGCTAAGCATCTTTTGAGTAGTGGGGAGGCATCTGCTTAAAGCAGAACTGCCTACATTACCCCACCCAGTCCCCTCCCTTACACTCTCCCAGTCTCAATCTTTTTAACAGTCTGAAAACAAAGATTGATTTCTCAGCATGCAGATAGCACAAAGGAGAGGCCACCAATCATGGTAAGATTTTGGTGTCAATTCCTGTGATTTCCCAGCTTGATGAATTAGATTACTGACTGCTTGTTAGATAGATAGAAAGTCCAGACTTTGGAGGCTTCTTGATTTTTATCTTTGTTTCAAAATTTTGTCTTCTTCAGTATTTACTGACGTTTAATTTACTTAGAAGTTTTATTGCATTTTTTTTTTTTTTTTTTTTTTTTTTTGCATACAGGAGAACAAGGTTGGAAAAAAAACCATCAGAAATGACTAATACAAGGTCATAAAGCTAATTTACAGTAGAGCCACGATCCAGGTATTAATGCTCCTGTCAAAGATTCTTAGCAACACAATAAATCCATGTCTGGTCTAGGTTGAGATTTTTAACAACCAAGACTATGTCTGCTCAGACTTAGTGGACAGATGTGGAAGGCTGACTGTCCCTTCTGCTTCCAAGAAAGATCACATAGGTCTATACTCTTTCCTCTGTTTTTTTATGTTTTTATTTTTTCATTACGATCCCATAAAGAAATCAATACCATTCCAGAAACAGGCAGGAGAATTTAAAGCACCTAGAAATGGGGAGAGAAAGGAGTCATGAAACATGGGTCTAAGACCATGCTGCCAAACCATTCCTTTCCCTTGTCTCATCCACCCTAGCTAGCAGGGTAGAAGTCCTTATAAAATAATGGTGCCAGCCCTTTATAATACTGGCCTGTGGGAAGGTGAAATCACTGATAGGCTCCTTCCATTCCCTGAGCTGGAAAGAGTCATTTGCTTATAGAATCCATCCTTCCTGATAGAGAAGTTAATGACCCTGAAATAAATTGTAATTCCATTAAACCGTTATCTAGTGATATTGCTATACTGAGCACTCCTTATATGTTACATACTGTTTTAAGCTTTAATTAGTATCTTACTTAATTATATTGCAGTAAAGGGTCTTGATCTAGCATGTCCTATATCTCCAGTTTAGCATCCTGTCTTATACACTATTGTCCCTGTATACCCTCTTTAAAATTGTTACTTTTTATTTTAATACATTTAAAATTAAAATACAATTACATTGCTTTCCCTCTCCCTGTCCTTCCTTCAGCCTCTTTCAAATGCCCTCTCAACTTCTTCCATACCCTCCCTCTCAAACTGATAACCTCTTTCTCACTGGTGTTACTTATGAATGTGTGTTTAATTATACAAAATATTTAAATACAGCCCACTGAGTCCATTTTTCTTATCTTTGTACATATGGTTTCAGGGCTGACCACTTCGTATTGGCCTCATTCCTGGGATAGGCTCAACAGGCATTTGTTGTCTGTCATTCTTTGTGTAGGTGGGACTCCAGGAAAGTTCCCATGGTTCATGTCCTGTTAGCATGCCTATTGATGCTGCCATTTGCTCTGATCTGGCTTAGGCAGCCGTTTCTAGGAGAAGCTGTCCACAGGAGACTGTTTATGGTATTTGGGCTCTAACAATCTTTCCACTCCTCTTCCCTAATGTTCCCTGAGCGATAAACACAAGAGTTATGATAAAGATCTATTCACTGGGGCTGGGCTCCCCATAATCTGTTATCTCTGCATTGCATCTACTTACAGAAATGTGTTATGGTTTCTATTTGCTGTTAAGCTAAGCTTCTTTGATCAGGGGTGGTAGCTACACTTATCTTTTGAGTATAAGGATAAGATTTAGAATGTCCTTAGGAATTATCTAGTATTCTATTCTAAGATACATGACCTTGCTAACCCTGGGAAGCTGCATAGGTTTCTAGTACTAGACAAGATTTTCCTCTTGGTGAGTGGACCAATTACAGAGCTGTTGTTTACCATCGACATCTGAGGCCACTTATTGTATATTTAGGGACAGATTGACATACTGGACATTGCTGTAGTTATTAAGTGTTGTAGCTGGGTAGAACTATTGATTGGCTCCCTCCACTGGCAGCCTGTGTAGTATTTTCTGGTTCCGAGGAAGTTAGACTTCAGGTGAGGGTAGGGGGGAAGCTTTCAAGCTAGATCCATCTTAAATAATACAAGTCCTATATTGTTAGTGTGTGGAGTCTTTTGCAATATGGGCTATCCTCAATCTCTGAGAAGCAACTGAAGTCAACACTAATAGTCTATATTTTGTGAGTCACTTGGACTACCCTGACCAAAGAACGAAGGTTTCTTTTCTTTTTTTAGTATGTGTGTTTGTTACATTTTT
>NW_022196905.1:56750380-56754917 GCF_008632895.1 Mastomys coucha | reverse complement strand
TTTGTCCATGTCCTTACGGGGAGTCTGTAATATACAAACATACCTCACCCACTTCCTTTGATGTGATGATGGCTGGTGGTTTTTTATCCAGTTTCTGGCTTTGCCACATGCACATTCCTTTTGTGTTTGTGATAAGGACTACTATGGACATTCCAGAGTCAGAACTTACATGACTGGTTCTGACCCCAATGGGTGTGACTACATGCACACTCATGTCTGTGTACATCAAATATCCTGACCAGAAAACTGGCTTCCTCTTCTGAGTTTGTGCTGTTAATGGGTGGCGGTAGTTTTCATGCCCACAGTGTGATGAAGAAAGTCAAACAAACACATATTTCCAGTCGCTCTCAGGGAATTAAACCACTGGAGCCAGGCACGCACTGTTTGTGTTTCCCAAGCCTGAGGCACGATCTCAGATACAATATTACATTCATGCTCTCAGTGGCTTTCTGATTTGGTGATAAATATTTGATTGTCTTTGCTAATGTGAAAAATGAATAATAAATGGTCACTCAAGCCAAGACTCTACTCCCAGAGTTCCAGCTCAGGATATGAGCGAGACCATCAAGAATCCACCTACTTGTTTACAAAATGGAAAATTTCAGCAGATGTGAGAATTTGTCAGCATAACAATTTGTCAACATAGATGGTTGATTCAGAGGTGGCTGCAGCATGAGAGAAAATGTAGCAGCTGAGTTTTAAATAAAGTTACACCTTTCAGGAAGCGTTAGCTGATGTTTTCATGACTCAGAAATTCTAACTTTATACCCACCCCTTCCAAATCTGCTTAATGTATTTTTTGATCACTCTCCTTACAACCTCTAAACACGTTGCAACAAGAGCACTATGCACACTATCCAAAGTAGAAGAAAGTAAGTTTTGAGATAAAAATACAACCATTATTTCATATTTCTAAATTAAAAGTTTTATTTTTACCTTATAGCTGCTTTGTTTTCTCCTCTATGACAATCTCAAATATTATGTACATTAGAAACTTTATTTCATCATCTAACACCTATTTTGAGATCGTCCTTCTTTCCTTCCTTCCTTCCTTCCTTCCTTCCTTCCTTCCTTCCTTCTTTCCTTTCTTCCTCTCTTTCTCTCTCTCTTTCTTTCTTTGAAGTGCTTTTATTTTATTTTTATGCTTTAGAAGCTTTTCTTTATTCTTTTTTTAATTAGATATTTTCTTTATTTACATTTCAAATGATATCTCTTTCACCTCCCCCCCCCAAAAAAAACCCAACCCTGTTCCCTCCCCCTCCCTCTGTTCACCAACCCACCCTCTCCCACTTCCTGGCCCTGGCATTCCCCTACACTGGGGCATAGAACCTTCACATGACCAAGGACCTCTTCTCCCATTGATGACCGACTAGACCATCCTCTGCTATACATATGCTGCTGGAGCCATGAGTCCCACCATGAGCTCTTTGGTTGATGGTTTAGTCCCTGGGAGCTCTGAGGGAGCTAGTTCATATTGTTATTAGTTAGTTCATATTGTTGTTCGTCCTAAGGGGCTGCAAACCCTTCAGCTCTTTGGATCCTTTCTCTAGCTCCTTCATTGGGGACTCTGTGCTCAGTCCAATGGATGGTTGTGAGCCTCTACTTCTGTATTAGTGGGGCACTGTCAGAGCCTCTCAGGAGACAGCTTTATCAGGCTCCTTCCTGTCAGCCAGCACTTGCTGGCATCCACAGTAATTTCTGGGTTTGATGATTGAATATGGGAAGAATTCCCAGGTGGAACAGTCTCTGGATTGTCCTTCCTTTAGTCTCTGCTCCATAGTTTGTCTCTACAACTCCTTCCATGGTTATTTTGTTCCCTTTTCTAAGAAGGATTGAAGTATCCACACTTTGGTCTTCATTCTTCTTGAGTTTCTTGTGGTTTGTGGATTGTACTTTGTGTATTCAGATCTTCTGGGCCAATATCCACTTATCAGAGAGTGTATGCCATGTGTGCTCTTTTGTGATTGGGTTATCTCACTCAGAATGATATTCTCCAGATCCATCCATTTGCCTAAGAATTTCATAAATTCATTGTTTTTAATAGCTGAGTAGTACTCCATTGTATAGATGTACCACATTTTCTGTATCCATTCCTCTATTGAGGGGCATCTGGGTTATTTCCAGTTTCTGAATATTATAAATAAGGCTGCTATGAACATAGTGGAGTATGTGTCCTTATTGCAGGTTGGAGCATATTCTGGGTATATGCCCAGGAGTGGTATAGCTGGGTCCTCTGGTAGAACTATGTCCAATTTTCTGAGGAACCAGCAAACTGATTTCCAGAGTTGTTGTACCAGCTTGCAATCCTACCAACAATGAAGGAGTGTTACTTTTTCTCCACAACCTCGCCAGCATCTGCTGTCACCTGAATTTTTGATCTTAGCCATTCTGATTGGTGTGAGGTGGAATCTCATGGTTGTTTTGATTTGGATTTCCCTGATGACTAAAGACGTTGAACATCTCTTTAGGTGCTTCTCAGCCATTCAGTATTCCTCAGTTGAGAATTCTTTGTTTAGCTCTGTACCCCATTTTTAATAGGGTTATTTGGTTCTCTGGAGTCTAACTTCTTGAGTTCTTTATATATATTTGAAAATTAACCCTTGAAGTGCTTTTATACATGCCAATTTATTTTATTCCTAACCCCATGAGATAAGTTCTGAAGTACCTATTCCACACCTCAATTTTTGTATGGAAAAGCAGCTCAAGAAACATTAGCAGTGTTCCTAATTTAATAGGCAGATTTACAGACACAATCCACACATCAATGTTAATGTATTACCTAGCCACCAACTGTTAAGAGCCATTTAGCCTCATTGATAAAAACCATTTATTGGCAGTATGAAATTCATGTCCATGATTCTGAAAACTAAGTCACATAGAATGTAAAGCACTCTTCTTAGGTGGCAGGACTCACTAATAATCTATTTACACTATTCACTGCTTTTTATTTTATTTTTTTAATAGATCAGAAGTCAGTTAAAGAAAGTTCTCCAAATAGTTGTCAGATGATTAAATAAAAAGTTTCAAAGGATCCACATCCTTGGATCCTATTAAGATCTTGCTTTAGTAGGGGAGTGTTTTAGCTTTCCTTTAGTATGACAAACACCTGAATTGAATGACAAAGTTTGTCTGACTCAAAGTTTGGACATTTTAGTTCTCATGAGCAACAGTACAAAATGGTGGGGCATGGGGAACATATAGTAGGGCAAAAATGCTCATTTTATGACCTTATGTGAAAGAAAGAAGCAACTGACTCCCTGCTAGGGCATCACCCCAATGAACTAGAACCTCTCCAGGTGCGCTCTCTCTCTCTCTCTCTCTCTCTCTCTCTTTCTCTCTCTCTCTCACACACACACACACATTCGTCATTCCACTTGCTTACATCTCAAATGATATCCCTCTTCCTGGTTATCCCTCCACAAACCCCCTCCCCACATCTGCCCTCTCCCCCTCCCCTTTGCCACTGGGTTCCTAACAGGCTCCACCTCTTAAGGTGTTTACTACATTGAAGAAAGTGAGGACCAAGCCTTTACCACATAGCTGTGACTCTTCACACCCAAGTGGGAGCAGTGAGTACAAGTGATTGAGGCAATAAAATTTGTCTAAGTGCAGATAACTAATAAGTTCAAGGGAAGAACATAGTCCAGATTGAACTCACCATTCCAGGAGATGTTATCTTCTCATAATGCAATGCCAAGTCCACAAGAAAATGTATGAAACTCTTCCCTTTAAGCCGTTCTTACTGTCATAGCCCACGTGTTTGAAATGTTGTTCAGGTCACTTATGCACATTCTTTTTTTCCTCATGGTTAAATGCTTCTATGTATGTAATTAGAATCCTGTAATTAATCACCTCAACTATGCATTGAAGTTACTTTTATGTACAAAAACACTGTGATGGGACAAGTGTTTTTCTTTCCCAATATAGTCTGCTTTTTTCTCTTCCCTCATCTTCTCTGCCACAGCTTACTATACTATCATCTCTCTGAAAATGTGAAAGTCACAACACTTTTAAAGTATGGAATGAGCAGTTAATCTAAATGGTAGGATATGGGTGAAAAGCAGAAACTCCATCAATGTCCACTACTGAGCTGCCAGGATGTGAGCAGCTTGCTCCAATGTGTGCTTCTGAATAGGAAGCTCGCCATGACTGTAGCCTACAGAGCCAGAGGCACAACTGTGGATTAAAACCTGTGTGAACTGACCTGGATTATTTGTCTTTATGTAGAAGCTCACAGCCATCCATTGAACTGAGTACATGGTCCCCAAAGAAGGATTTAGAGAAAAGACCTATGGAGCTGAGGGGTTTGCAGTCCCTTAGGACGAACAACAATATGAACTAACTAGCACCCTCAGAGCTCCCAGGGTCTCAACCACCAACCAAGGACTGCACATGGTGGATCTGATTGTTCTGGCAGCATGTGTATAGTAGAGGATTGCAAATTCGATCATCAATAGGAGGAGAGGGCTTCAGCCCTGTGAAGGTTCTGTGCCCCAATGTAGGGGAATGCCAGGGCCAATAAGTGGGAGAGGGTGGG
>NW_022196905.1:56726300-56750303 GCF_008632895.1 Mastomys coucha | reverse complement strand
GGAGGGGGAAGGCAACAGGGGTTTGTTCTTGTTGTTTTTGTTTGTTTGTTTGTTTGTTTGTTTTTTGGGGGAAACTGAGAAAAGAGAAATTTACATGTAAATAAAGAAAATATCTAAAAAAATAAAAATAAGATGAATATGGTGACCATTCTGCAAATCTCTCTTACTATAATTCTGTGAGTTCTATTTTCTGAAAAGAAATAAACAGAAACTGGTTCATCACCTTCTCTTCTTCCCATATTTTTATCCTGCTTTATCTTTATTATTTAATAACATTGACTTTTCAAAATAACAAGCCCATCATGTGTTTTCGTCTGAATTAGTCATGGAGTAGCACTGTGTGTGCTCCTGGGTCTGCTTTGTTAAATGTAGATTAGCCTATGGCCTAAATTTAGAAAATCCAATGCAAAAATTATTAGGACATTTACTCTTTGAAGAAGGGACTAGGCAACCAGTTATAATTACTTTGGAGTGTTAAGAAATATAATGAAATGATTCAAAATTGGGTTTTTAGATTTTCAACTCTTGTCATTTGATAAATATAGTAAAAATCATTCTACTATCCCATGGAAGACACTTAAATTTAGATTTGTTTTTCTCTCCCCAGATTAATACAGTACAGCTTTTCATTATAAAAAGCATATACTAAAAGAACTATTTCTTTATGCTTTAATATAAAATATAATGCATATATTGTTATTACAGTATTTATTTAGTATTTGGAGTGTCTGTACGCATGTCTGACATGCATGTGTAGAGATCAAATGGCAGCTTGTTGAATCAGATCCTTTCTTCCATTAAGTAGGACCCAAAGATTGAACTCTAGTGGCCAGGTTGGGATCAAACGCCTTTTCTTGCTGAGTCATCTTGCCAAACCATGTACAACATTATTAAAGACACTAAATATTGACCTGCTTCTGCATAAGGCAAAATTTTTAATTCATAGAACACTAAAACCAAAAAGGAGTTCAAGAGTATATAAACCCAAGTATATAAAATGGAACTGAGTGTTTAGAAAAGCTGGAGACAGGAACTTGGAATGTTTTCCAGAAAAGAGACGGTCTTATTTTTATATTTCTCACTTCTGGATCTATCCCAGTGTCTTTAAGGTCCATCTTTCTCTAGACTCTAGTACTTAATTCTCATGATGTAATAGACAGACTCAACAGTTCAGACCACAAGGAAAGACTGAGCAGCTCTAGTGCACAGTAAAGTAATTGAATAAATACATTTTATGTTAGTATTGCAGAGAACTTACTTTCCAGGAACACCAACACAAGTCAAATTTACAATAGCCTTTCTTAGGAAGCAGTAGAAAATTATCTAATTAACTCCCTTTTATGTAAATGTACTTGCCTTGAACTTTCTATCACTAAGAACATCATAAGATCTGTTCCTCTGAGATGGCTGAGCCTTAGGAATACTCCTTTAAGTCTTTCATTATCATACCTGTCATGATTTGAATCCAAAATCCCTCAGTATGCTTGTGTTTCGAATGCCCAGCTCCAAGTCTGTGCTCAAGTTTTGAAGTCTACTTAATGTTGGTGCTTAATGGGTATTATTTTGATATTCACAAAAACCTTTAAAATTGGGACTTAATGGTCCAAGATCACTAAGGTCAGGCCTTTGAAGGTGGTACTCATTTCATGTAATGGCCTGCAGTCTCTGTTCTGTCTACTGCTAGGTGACAGGGGACACGGCTGTGGCCAAGAATTGCCATTCTTTGCCATGGTGAATGAAAACCACAGAAATTCTAAGCCTAAAGAAACCTTTTCTCCCTTTAGTTGGTTTTGTATTCTGCTAGAAGAACAAGAAAAGTAACTAGTACTGAGTGCTTATTTCAAAACAATTTAAATGCCTTTCTAGGTTTTAAAATGCTTAGGTATGTATGGTAGTTTGAATGGAAAAAATATGCCCCTTTCCAGACTCACTGCATTTGAGTCCCCAGATGGTGCTATTTGGGGAAAGTTCAGAAGGTGAGGACTTGCTGGAGGGAACATGGCAATGAGTGTGGAGATGGAGAGTTTCTACTCTCACCCCATTTCTAGTTCTCTCTCCCATTCTGCTTAGAGTTTCTTGTTGAGAGTATAATCTCTAAGCTCCCTTTTCCCACCATGATGCCACTTATTGCTATGCCTCTCATTCATAATGGACTCTAATCTCTCTGGAACCATAAAGTCCACAGAAACCTTCTTCCATGAATTGCTTTTGGTCATGGCATTTTATCACAGCAACAGAAAAGTAGCCAATACAGGTAGTAAGTGTAAATAGGAAGTGCTAAGTTAAAATGGTTTCTCACTTTCTCTGAATAACTGTGTTAATGAGGAAAAGATGAAAATAATTCAACGTGCAAGTCAAGACTCTTTGAAAACAAAGTATGATTGAGATTGGAAAATAAGCAACCACGAGCCTGCTCTACTCTATTGGTTTACTTAAGTTGATAAACAGTGCAATGGAAATTATCAGCTTATAACAGGTTTTTTGGGAGGCCTGACGATCCAAGGTTAGAAAAATGTGAGTGGACCAAAAGGGGTCAGTAACTAAACTCAGCCAAGATCACTTGGTGGAAACAGAGCTCAGAGCAGCTTTTCTGTACCTACTGATAAACCCTGAACACCACAGTGTGCTCAGAAACCACCTCTTGCTGCATACTCTCTTGGGCACCACTGCCATGGGCCCATGCAGAGTAAGGCTGTAGCCTCAATGACTCCTTAGCTGTGGTTTTCAGGCTCAGGAAGCCTGGGAAAGTGGAAGCCATCAAGTGTTAGGCTATTCATGAATCCTCTCAAGAGGAGAAGCAATGCTAAATGTTAAACTATCAACACTCACACACATACTCCAAGCAGATGTACAGCGCATTATCTTCTCTCTCTATTTGATACCATAAAAAGATGAATTAAATTATTTTTTTTTGCATTCTAAGTTAGAATAATGAACCTCTATGTCTTCTGGACTCAGATGGCAGGAAAAACTCACCTCCTCTCTGTGTGAGCACACAATTCAAACAACCTGACCTTTTCTGGGTGACAACCAATTTGAAAAACTGATTTAAAAGTGAGTAAATGGCTGATATTATGAATTATGCTGCTAGAAGTAAGAAACATTTACTTAAAGCACAGTTCAAGAAACATGACAGCAGATCTCCACACACAGACAAACACATATACACAGAGAGACACTCACACATTCATACATACACTCACACACATAAGCATACACACACTTACACATAGACACATAGGAACAGACACATACACACATACATAGACACATACACACACATAGTCACATACACACGCAGCCACACACACATAGTCACCTACATACACATACATAGACACAGATGTACAAACACACACTCACACATGTACACACACACACAGACACACAAGCTCACACATATACACATCTAGACATGCAATCAAACACACACAAACACATAGACACACACACACAAGCACACACATATACACATCCAGACATGCAATCAAACACACACACACACACAAACACATAGACACACACACATACACACTCACACACTCACACTGTTCACTCAGTGATCTGGTGTACACTCTCTTGGGCACCATTCGAGGACAGCAATGGTCATAGACTGTTGGTAGGAGATGAGGACATTAGTGTTTGTTTTGTAGACCTTTTAGCCAAGATGAGAAATGGGTGAGCAGTAAATACTAAATAATTGAGAGCTGTTCAGAAATGGTGGGAGAAGCACATCGAGTCTCCTGGAGGTATGGCAAAGAGGAAAAGATGGAAGAGTACTGCAGGCAATCTTAAAAAGGAAAGCAGGGAAGCACACCGTCCAAGATCAAAGTGAGGCTACAAGGAAGGCTCACAGCTTTGTGCACAGCAGCTAGGAAATACTTTCTGGCTTGGAGCCCAGGCTTTGGAAGTCTTGGACACTGGAGTGTAAGTATTGAGACTTTAAATGTGAACAGTGGAGGGGGCTGGGAACAAGCAACAACAGTTTCTTCCAGGTTCTACCACTTGCTCTTTTTTTCTAGGGATTTCAAGACCCTCTTAATTGATCTACCTCCATTTCAATTCCCCAATATGCCTTCTGCAAATGTTTGTTTCTAACTTCTATTTTCCCTTTTTAACTTTTACTGAAAAGAGATTCTTTTCTCTTATAATATATATCCCGAATATTGTTTACTTTCCCTCTACTTTCAGTTTCTCCTTACCTCTTCTCCAATTCAGATCCATGCTCCTTTTGTCTCTCATTAGAAAACAACAGGCTTCTAAGAGATAACAAAACCTAATAAAATACAATATAATAAGATAAAGTGAAAAGCATCACATTGAAGTTGGATAAGGCAAACCAACAAAAGGAAAAGAGCCATAGCAGGCACAAGAACTCAGAGACCCTCTAGTTCACATACTCAGGAGTCACATAAACTACAATATATACTCAGGGGATGTGATGCAGACCCCTATAGACCCTGTGCTTATTGATTCAGTCTCCCTGAGTTCATATAAGCTATGCTCAGTTGACTTACAGAGCCTTGTTCTTCCTGTGTCCTCTGTCCCCTATGGGTCTTATACTCTTTCTATTTCCTTTTTCTTGGGGTTCTCTGAGCTCTGAGGGGAAGGATTAGATGGAGACATCCCATTTAGAGATGCATTTTTCAAGGTCCCCCTCTCTCTGTATAATGTCTGGCTGTGGGTATTTGGTTTTACCCTAGGTCCCTGGGTTACCTAGTCTCTGGTTCTTGGCTATTCAAGCAGTGTCAGGTATGTGCTCCATCTCATGGAGTGGACCTTGAGGCAAATCAGACATCAGTTGATTATTCCTATAAGCTTTGCTCTAGCATAATTTTCAGGCAGGACAGTGTTGTAGATCAAAGGTTTTGTGACTAGGTGTGTTCATGTTTTTTTTTTTTTTGTTGTTTGTTTTGTTTTTGTTGTTTTGCCTGCAGAATACCTGCCCATCTCAAAGATACTAGAACTTGGGGATGAGGGTTCTCTGTAGGCACCAGCTGATCTCTCCATGTACATTGAATTGTGTTAGTGTTATTTTCGGCAATGTGGTCTTGCTGTCATTTTGTGAAGAGCAACCTCTTGTCTTAGTAACAGCCCGATTGTTTGAGGATTTTCAGGATACGCCTTTGGATAACTAGTCAATTCAATGTAACCTGGTCCCAATAACTGAAGCTTCTTTTGGTGACTAGGGAAGACCAGTTAGGACGCTATTTTCTATTCTGTTTTGTTTTGTGTTTGCCCATGCTTGGCAAGTACTTTGCTCCCCGAGCCACAGCACAATCTCCTCTTCTACCCTTCTTTAAAATTTACTCGGATAAAATCTGGATATACAATTTAACATTGTACGTTTTCACACTAAATGGCTTCATTTCTATCATTTCATACTTACTCAGTGAATATTACACTCCAAAAAGTCTTTTCTATAAATTTTTGTCAGTGAAAGAAATAGGAGCCATCTTCACTTTAATTTTCTTGACATTTCAATGACTGATATACAGGCAAGGTTATATCAACTTGAGCCATAAGAGTTCATCTTTTAGGCATTACATTTTAGGTTCTAGTTAAAGAAACAGGAGTGGGAAAAAACCCACTAGATTAGTAACTCTCTCTATTTGAAAACATGAGCTTCCATGTAGAAATTCTCAATGAATCTATGAAAAATTACCAGACATAATAAAAGATCTTGGCAGTGTCATAACATGCAAGTTCCAGAGATGCAGTTTTATATTAAATTGTATATCAATTGTAGTTTTATATATGAACAGCGAGTAATACAGACAAGAAATTTTATTTACAGTAGTATCAGAAATACTAGGCTTAGAGATAAACATCAGTAGGAAGGCACAAGTATTGTACACCCCAAAGTAAAGGATATTTGGAAAAAATTAAGTAAAGGGAAGGTTCTTACCCCAGAGGGTCAGAAACCTCTGTGTGTGGTGTGGTGCTCCTTACACTCCTCAAATTGAGCAGCAGAGGTCACATCATCCTCACTGAAATGCCATAATGATATTAAAATAGTCAACCAACTGACCATAAATTTCAGTTGGAAACACAAAAGGACAGACTGGTCAAATAAAATGCAAGAAGAAAGACAATGTGGAGATTGGTACTATCAGATTACAAATCTCCAGCAAAGCTACAGAAATTAATATAATGCAGCACAAACATGTGGATAGGCATGGGTTGAAAAAATAGAGAGGATGGAATTAAAATCCCAGAAATAGACTTATGTTTATGGTACATTGATTTTGTATAGAGACACCAACATAATTCAAAGGAAAAAACAGGAATATTGTCTGCAAGTTTTTCTGGAGTAACCAGAAAAAATTGACTTGGGGACTCTGCTCACACCATATTGTTGAGGTTTGGTCTTTTGTTATCTATTGTAATGCTAAGTGTAGGATCCCTGGTTGTCCCAGAAAGTCCACATGTACACCTTGGCCCTAAGTTATTTTTGATTGGTAAATAAAGATGCCAATAGCCGATAGCTGGGCAGAAGAGACATAGATGGGGTTAACTTTCCCAGGCTTGGGGATCAGAAAGGGACCATGAGAAGAAGGCATGAGAAGAAGGAGAAGCCACTATGAAGCCATAGTGGTGAGCCATAAAAACGTGACCCTGAGAGCCAGCCAATTGGAATGAAGAGCAGCCCAGATAAAATATAGTAAGTGATAACTACAGCATCATACAGCAGAAAGTACTGAGAAGTAGTGAGAGACACAAATGTAAGCAAAAGTTGAGAACTCTTGGAAGAAGCCATAAAAGTAGATCTTACTGGTCATGCCTCAGTCTATACTTTCTTAACTCTAGCACTAAAAATACAAGTATAAAACAAAGTTAGGGGTAAAGGTGGGAGAGTGGTCAGTAGGAAAGTTCTTGCCTTACAAGTGTGACAACCAGAGGTCAGATGCCAAGAACCAGCAGAAATACTGAGTGGATGTGTTAGTCTGCTTGGGATTCCATTTCTGGGAAGGAAGAGACTGAGAATACACAGAGCAAGCTGGTGAGGAGGGCCAGCTGTAGAGGAAAATTCTAGGTTCAATCTAGAGGCTGTACTTCAACGAATTAGGAAGTGAATAATGAAGATTCCCACCATCAAATCTGGGCCTCCACATTCACAGGCATGTGCACATATGTGCATGGCCATCCATAGATATGTAGACATACCTTCACCCATGCACACAACATGCACAAGTACACATGAAAAATTAGAGTAATAGTTTTCATCATATTAGTAAAGTGAAAAGATAATATTTAGAATGGGAAAATACTTGTATAATATATATATATATATATAGTGAACTCTTTTAATTCAATAATAAGACAAATAATCCAACCATAAAGTGATCAAAGAGTTTTAGTAGAGATTTCTCTAAGATATTTACAAATGACAAGTAACTACATGAAAGAATAATTCATAATCCATTAGGAAAATGCAAATTAAAGCCACAGTGAGACACTATTTTATATGCGTTTGAGAGACTACTATAAAAAAAGAACACAATAAAAAATTCTTGAAAATTGTTAGTGAGGATGTAAAAAGACTAAAACCTCCTAACACTGTTACATTCACACATTGGGAATGCAAGATGATTTAGTCACTTTGGGAAATAGTTTGCCAGCTCCCCAAACTGTTAAATCAGTTAACAAAACATCCAGCAGTTCTATTCCGAGAGCCGGTCCAAGGAGAATGAAAATCTTTACTCCTACAGTAACATGGCACAAATATTTGTGTCAGCAATATTTGTAGAAATCCCAAAACCATGCTAAATAAGCCATTTATGCATGTGCATTATCCATATCATGATGTAGTCCTCAAACAAGAATGAATACAGTGAGGGATGCTATGGCAAGAATAACTTCACAAACTTTATGTTTGGTGACAGAAGGCAGCTGCACAGAACCACATATTAAGTGAGTTATTCTGTGTGAAATATCTGGCCTTAAGAAATTAATAAAGACAGAAAGAATATCAGCGATTGCTTGAGGCTGGAAGCATGAGAGTGGGATGGAGAATGACTGCTGATGGCTACAGATTTCTCTTTGATGAAAATCTACTAAACAATGTTGTCCTGGAGAAGATGTTTGAAAATTGAGTTGTGGTGTTTGTTACATAACTTTGCTAAGTGCTGCAACCATCAAAATGTGCTTGCTGAACAAGAGATGTTATTTGTTTATTCTTTACTGAGAATTGGTTTCAGTAATGATTTAAAAATTGCAGTGGTAAATAGGTCTGTTTCTCTTCCTTTATGTTCAGTGAAGGGAAGGAGAGGGTCCCTGCTTCTAGTGGGTTCTCAGTGGCCCCAGGTGGTAGCAGATCTATGTTGGCTACACACTTTATGATCACTTTTAGGACAAAGAGCATATGGGGTAATTGCCTATTGACTCTTAAAATCTCCCCCAATGAAAGCAGTACACCCAGCTTTAATTCATGTTCACTGGCCAAAAGAAGTCCTGGTCACATTCAAGTTCAGAGAATGTGGGTAATTCAAAATTTACCATTTATCCAGAGAAGACCTGGAATAGTTGTAAAGTTCTAATAAATGCTATACTTTTAAAAAAATTCTTTTACTCTTGAGATTGGAATTTAATACAGTATTTCTTCTTTCTGTTTCCTCTCTCAAAAGCCTCCCAAATATTCTCTCCCTCTTCTCCTTCAAATTCATGGCCTCTTTTTTCAGAAATTGTTACTGCATGCATATGTGTTTTTGTAAATTCATGTGTATTCCTATATATAACCTACTGAGTCCATGTAATGCATTTTTATGTATGTTTTAGGGCTGGTTATTTAGCACTGGATAAGCAGTTGGTACCTTTTCTACCCCTTCTCCCAGCTTTGTTCAATTGCCTATAGTTCTTTGTGTAGGACTGAAGCCTCTCAGGCTTTACCCCGTCTGAAACACCACACTTTTTGCCTTCTTTTCTAGGTTTCACATGCACAGAGTAGAAATTTCATATTTCCTTCTTACAACAGAGCACCAAGTACCTTTTGTTCATCTATCCTTGAGTTTTTTGAGTTTCATCCATGAGTTATACATCTACATCATTTCTCTCCTCTCCCCTTTCTCTAGGTCCTCCCATGAGCCCCTCTAAAATTATTGACTTCTTCAGTTATGGTTACTATATACATATGCATATAAATATATAAATACAACCTACTGAGTCCATTCAGTGCTGAATATATGTGTATATATATATATATATAGTACATATATATACCTATATATACATGTATGTATATATATATATATACATATGTATATATAATCACTTGATACTTTATAATCCACTAAGGCATTCATCCCTTAAGAAGAGTGGTTCTTTTTCTCACAACAGTCATTAATTCCTTGCAGTGATTCATCTAGGAATAGGATTTTGTCAGATTTCTCATCTACTTTGGCATGACAAAAAGTGTTATATCTGGGAAGATCATTCATATTATTGAGATTTCATGGTGCAGTTTTCCTTGTTACATGCAGAAGACACTATCTCACTGCAGGCATCCTGGTCCTCTTGATCTTACAGCTTTTTCAACTTCTCTTCTGCAATGTTCCCTAAGACTTAAGTATAGGGTTGCATTGCAGGTGTATTAATAGAGTCTGGGCATGTCATGATCACACGTTCTCTGTGTTTTGACCAGTTGTGGCTTCTCTCTGCTGCAAACAGAAGCTTCTTTTGATAAGAAGTGAGAGTTATACTTATATCTTTGAGTACAAGGATGAGTATTTAGAATGCACTTAGGAATTATGCAGGCTTAGGTGGCAGTGGTAGGTTCTCCTTTAGGGTGCATGACTATACCATGCGTAGTTGAGCAGGAGTACAGCTCCAGACATAAATACCATCCTATTGGATGGGCCCTAAGTCCAGTTAGATGGTTTCAGGTTCTTGTTCTTTTCTATTTCAAATAAGTAGAAGAGTTGATGCAAGAGTTAGAAGAGAAAGATGCCTATACTGGTTTAGCTTAGTGTTTGCTCCATAGTAAATGCCACAGAATTGTGAGCTAGTTGAACAAGTGGACAATAATAACAACAATGAACCACAGCATGGAGCAGTGAATGATGGAGAGCCTGGTGTGGAATTCAAGCTAAGCATTCAGGGGGCTCAGAAAAGAGATCAAGGTGAACCCAAATGTCAATAGCAAGGTAGCAGGCATCCACAGCCCTATGTTTCATATCAGCACAGATGGATCCCAGAGAACTGCTGCAGTGACCCAGATGGATGGTGTGATCTGTGTCACACTTTGTTTTCCTTCCAGATACGGCTTGGACAGAACTTTGCAAGCTTAATGAGGGCAAAAAGAATAAGACCTGGAATCATCTAAATGTGCTGAATTCCCCTTTGTAAATCCAGAATGTAAAATGCAACTGTGTAATATGTTAGATCCCTAGGATGAAAGACTTTACTCACTTTGTATTCAGAATCTGTTAGGCAGTAAAAGGTTCCCCATAATGTGGAGTTGCAGAACATAAGGCTGTAAGAGGCTGTCTGGAGATAAACCCCATGTTCTTCTGAATTCAGAGTTTGATTGATGTAATTTAATAGAGACCCCCTTCTCTCCAGCAGCTCATTAGATGGAATGGTTATACACACAGAGTTATATTATGTCATGAAAGGTTCTTACATTAAAAAGGGATCTAAGAATGTTTTCAAAGCCCAGCTAATTCATTCATTCTATGTGGACTTTAAAGCAAGGATTTCCCACTGTGTGCGCTAGCAGAAATCAAAACCTCAATTTCTGTCATATTCTTTGACCTATGTCATTACCAATTTCAGTTCTTCAGAAAAGTACTTTCCCTCAATAAACCTTTTAATGTGTCCATTTCCAGTAGTGGCCGTGAGAGTGATCAGATTAACTGCACGGCCCGTCACTACTGCTTTACAGACAATGGTAAACACAGAACAGTGAGCCAATTAGCATAAAACCACCTCATTAAAAGAAAGTCATTAAAAATTTCAGTCAATCTCAGTCATTTATTTCTATCACCAAAAGAGAACAGTAAAGATTTAAATGGAAGCATCAGCAAAGAAAGAGAAAAAGTAGACACATATCCCCAGATACATGAAAATCTCATTCTGGAGGAGAAACTCCAAAGGTACAGAGTTTTCAAAACTGTTGTCAAGCCGGCAGAAGAAACAGGAGAAAAAGAACAACATAGAAAGAGGAAATGTAGAAACAGAAACAACCAAAAGACCAAAAATTAAAATTTACATTAT
This sequence comes from Mastomys coucha, assembly GCF_008632895.1. Classification (NCBI taxonomy): domain Eukaryota; kingdom Metazoa; phylum Chordata; class Mammalia; order Rodentia; family Muridae; genus Mastomys; species Mastomys coucha. The sequence goes on along the minus strand of NW_022196905.1, from coordinate 56,739,089 downwards.
AATTACAATTTTGAAAACATATAGTGTGTTTACTAATAGTGAAAAGGAAAAATTCCTTTTCATGAACATTTAATTTAGGTTATTATTTATTACAATTGTAAAGTAGTTGAACCTGAAAAGACATTTAAGGATACTTGCAGAAAGAAAGTATCCACCTCCTTTAGAACATCCCTGGAACAAGTTCTGAATAGCCTTCATGATTTTGTGGTTAACACACACACACACACACACACACACACACACACACACACACTCACACACACATACACTCACACTCACACACACACACACAGAGAAAGAGAGAAAGGGGGGGAGAGAGAGAGGGAGAGAGAGGGGGGAATTGCCATATACGGAACAGATATTTTTTAGTGCTTTTCTTAAGGGAACCACACCTATTGTTAATCTTGGAAAAAGAAAAGAAAGAAAGAAAAGGAAAGAAAAAGTTCACATCCCAGAATTGGAAAGGCAATAATGACAAAACTTGAGAAATGTCCATAAAGACCTTCTGATGTGTATTGACATGTAATTAAAGATTGACCTCCTCCGTATTCACTTGCTTCACCAGACACAAATGACAAGACAAGCCTTGATGCTCTTTACTTTTTAGGCAGATGCATTTCTTTAGTGTGTCTACCTTTTTGTGTGAACACCTTCAGCATTATCCCCTTTGCCCTGTGAATACCATCCATGTTGATACAGGATGGGAATTATTGAAACAAATACCTGAGGGAGTAGAGAAGGGGAGTAAGGAAGAAAACACTATGATTTTTATCCTAAAAATAGCCTTAGAAAGCAATTAGCTAACTAGCAATTGATATTTACTTTATGCATTGTTATTCTAATTCCCTTATTCCCATCTGGCTCAGTGACGTCAGAGTTCTAGTATATGAAAAGGACTCCCTATCTGCTAAAAATGAAGAACAAAACACTTTATCTTGTGGATAAGCACACTGAGTACCAAGACATTTCACATAAGTAAAACGATATGAGCAATTTTCTGTATTTAGTTAAGTAGAGCTCATAGCAGAAGAAATAGGAATAATGTCTCAAGTCTCTATTATATACACAGAAAGGGTTTCAACTATTTCTGTGGTACTAATGTTATTCTTTGTTCTCAAAAGGGATGAAACCCACTAGGCAACTGCTATGATATACATAAATTCCCTCATAAATTAGGAAGACATTTTGCTTTGCCTTCTAAATAAATGACTCAGTAGATCAAGATTTCAAGTGGTAATTATCTTTTGTTTCTTGCTCAGTCACCTCATGACAGCTACTATTTTTTTTTTAGTTTATTCACTTTACATCCTGATCACTGCCATCTCTCCCAACCCCTCCTCACAGAGTCCCTCCCACCTTCTCTCTGTCCTCTTCTCTTCTGAGAGCCTGGAGGCCCCTTTGGATATCCCCTAATCATGACAAACCAAGTCTCTGCAGGGCTGGACACATTCTCTCACAGGCAGCCCAGCTAGGGGAATGTATTCCACAGCTGCCTCCATTCACAGAGTGAAATGCAAAGAATTATCTAGATAGTTTATATAATAAAAGGCAAAGAAGACTGAAGATCGCTACTAACCCTATAGGCACACTCAGTTTAATGGCTGTGCTGAAAATTTAAGGGCATCTTCACTTTAACTGAATAAAGTCATTTTAGCTAAAGGTCAAAAGGAATCTCAATTGTAACAGGGCCTTTTTTGGGATGCTCTCAAAGTATTAACGTATTTTGGGATAGCTCCTACTCCAGTGGTTTAGGATCCACATGAAGACTGAGCAGCACATCTGCTATATATGTGCAGGAGGCCTAGGTCCAGTTCATGTCTACTCTTTGGTTGGTGGTTCAGTCTCTGGGAGCTCCCAAGGGTCCAGGTTAGTGGATTATGTTAGTCTTCCTGTGAAGTGCCTGTCCCCTTTGGGGTCTTCAATTCTTCCCTCAACTCTTCCATGAGAGTCCCCAAGCTCCTTCCAATATTTGACAGTGCACTGCATCCGTTTCAGTTAGCTTCTGGGTGGAGTCTTTCAGAGGACAGTTATGCTAGGTGACTGTCAGCAAATATAGCACAGTATCATTGCAGGGCTGGTTACTCGCATTCCAGACTATCTGTCCTCCACTGACCAGTTCAAAGGTGGAGTTGTCAAATCTTTGCTCTGGGATACTGAGTAGTTGGGCCCTCATTGGTCATGTTTCTTTCAAATGGACATGAGAAACAGAGGAAACTGGTCTACCAAGAAAGTTTGAGTTGGGTTAAGAAGTAGACAAAGAATTCTTTGTTTAAATGGCGTACAGAGCTAAACAAAGACTTCTCAACTGATGAATACCGAATGGCTGAGAAGCACCTAAAGAAATGTTCAACATCCTTAGTCATCAGGGAAATGCAAATTAAAACAACTCTGAGGTTCCACCTCACACCAGTCAGATTGGCTAGGATAAAAAATCTCAGGTGGCAGCAGATGATGGAGAGGTTGTGGAGAAAGAACACTCCTTCATTGCTGGTGGGTTTGCAAGCTGGTACAACCACTCTGGAAATCAGTTTGGCAGTTCCTCCAGAAATTGGACATAGTTCTACTGGAGGACCCAGCTATATCACTCCTGGGCATATACCCAGAATATGCTCCAACCTGAAATAAGGACACATACTCCACTATGTTCATAGCAGCCTTATTTACAATATCCAGAAACTGGAAACAACCCAGATGTCCCTCAATAGAGGAATGATATTAGTACCATATCTACAAGCAGTAATCTGGTAATTTCTGAGTATTATCTCTCACTTGATCTATGAGGGGGGAGTTGTCCCTCTCCAGCAGCTCATCTTAAAGCAGAGCAATAATTGAATCTTCTACCTGCATGAAAAAAGAATTCCATTTCTCTTGACCCCATGGTTGAGAGATTGTATACCACTTCCCCAAGTGTGTGTGTGTGTGTGTGTGTATGTGTGTGTGTGTATGTGTGTGTGTGTGTGTGTGTGAGAGAGAGAGAGAGAGACAGAGACAGAGACAGAGACAGAGAGACAGAGAGATGATTTGGAGAAACAAGAGTACAGGTTATCAATTACAGAGACTTAAGCGTGGAGTGAAGAGATTATGGAGTTCACTACCACCTCCCCATCCACTGACATCATCTGATTTTCATCAATCCTGGGACCTGCAGAGTCCTTTGGTAAGATGGTAGGCTACCTATACTTCTTTATTGATTCAGGAAAAATAAATATTTTTCTATACATCAGGATGGAAATAAACAAGGTCAGGAGGGTTAATTTTCTTGCATAGTTGGTAGAGAACCCATGGTGACATGTACTTCAAGGGTAAAGGATTGAATCTATTCTAGACTACAGCTCACAGGACCATAACTCTGCCTCCAGTGCTGAAAATTTGAGGGCATCTTCACTTTAACTGAATAAAGTCATTTTAGCTAAAGGTCAAAAGGAATCTCAATTGTAACAGGGCCTTTTTTGGGATGCTCTCAAAGTGGCAGCTGGGGTGAGCTGCTCACGAGACAGAGGGCTAACTGACTGGCTTGTCTTCACCCCTAGTTACCTTTGTTGTATCTTTCTTAACTTGACTTCTTGCACACTGGATTTGTCTGATCTTTCCTCTGCCCATTCTCCCACTCAGTTTCTCCTGAACTTCACAGCCCTGGAGACTCTGATCATGTGCTCAACTCGCAGGCTAGCCGTACTCTGCCTACACTAGACATGCAGGATGCCATCTGTTTCAGGGAAGTGGGAGGTCCCATCTGCTCAAACACATGACAAGGAACTCAAATTGCAAGGAAGTGGGGCAACAGGAAGCCTGAAATTAGGAAGAAGATAGAAAGAATTGAGCCAGAATCTCAGGAGTTTGGCTCACAACTTATAAAGCTGATTGATGGTCTGGGAGCAACTCCGAATTCTGCATGGGTGTAAAGGTCAGCATGAAACCACATTTTTCAGTAAAGCCGACAGAAAACACTGGTGGATAAACCAATGAGGTAAGTTAGACATTGATGAGGACTGATATCTTTTAAAATGAGGATAATTATGAAAAGTTTTTCAGTAGTGTCTAATATAGATAGGGTAGTCTGGGAAGGTATGGGAAAGTCATTGATGTTCAGAAACTAGACTGCTGGAAAGAACTCAGAATTGTTTTGGTTGGGGGAAGAACACTCTAGACAGTAAATGTTGTAGTCCCTAGCCAAGACAGTCTTAACTGTGCTAGAGTGCCTGCAGAAATGAAGAACAAGGGGGGGGAGGCAGGCTTAGAGATGCCTGTGGAAAGCATCTAGGCAGGGAGTAAATCCTACAGGTTGATGCTGGCTACGGTAACCTGTTTTGGCAATTATTGGAAGGACTCAAAGCCCCAATTACATCATCAAATTTATGTTATAAAAAGCAGAGGCTGGCTGGTCTGTGGAAATGAGTTATTGGCAAGCAGAAAGGGAATCAGGGACTCCAGGCAGATTGATAGTTTGAACTGGAGAGACTGAGTAATCTGCTCCAGGATACTCAGCTTCTAAATCAAGAACAAAGAGCAAGAGATCACTCATATATTTCTGTGACTCCCTTCTCTTTTCTGAACTAGGACATTTGCTGGCACTGCTACCCAGTCAGCATTTGAGCAGCCCAGCCCTGCCAAAGACCTAGTAGGTGCACATTTGCTATCTTCCCTGGTAGTCTAGAACTTCAAGGAGTTCCTTACATTAGGTTTGTGAATATTCCAATGGAAGGTTTTAAAAATTCTTTCTTTTCTATTATGGCATAAACATGCACTGGAACTACTGTACATCAGACAGTCACATATAAGCTGTAGACTTGGAAAGCAATAATAGAACACAGCATATGTCAAGAAGAACCCACTGCAATGAGGACATCCCCAGAGACATGTGCTTTCCAGAACCAGCAGGCATGGCTTCAAAAGTACAGCCAGGGTTCAGAGGCACCAATGCCAGATCCAGCACAAGGTCTCTTGTGTGATGTGTTTCTGAATAATTAGCCATTATACAGCTTCTAATCCAGTGTGTCATGGTTCCACAGATGACTAATGATTATTAACTTTCCATTTCCAAAAGACTAGGTCCTTTTGTCACCTAGTCACACACACCAGTCACTACCTTCTTCAGTGAAATGCCATTGTAAGATTGATAATATAAGGGAAAAAAGACCCTTCATCAAGGTTGAGGGTTGTAGCTTTAAAAATATTTCTATTTCAGGCTTGTCTACAGATATCAAATCATAAACCAGAACATGATACCTGAATCACATGCTTAATGTAATTCTTCTGGAAAAATCAAGTGAAATTTGTGAGTGAGTTTGAACAGATTTCTGGTCCAATGGGCAGGTCAGAATGAAAACCAGGAACCACAGTTTTGGGCTCATTTTGAAAATGATTATGATCACTAATTTTTGGCTCCTCAGTTGTGTTGTACAGTTTCTGACTCATTGGCAGTATTTATAGGCATTTTCCTCACTACAATTGGAAATAACACACACACACAAAGTTGAGTGGGAAAAAAATCCATTGCCAATTACCTCTTGTTTGGAAGTGTAGTAAGTAATGAGAGCTTAATGTTACTATTGGATTCCAATTCCTACAGTTCAGAATAGCTACATGCTATAAATTATAAGGAAATATTAGAGTAGAAAATTGAGGCAGTCCTCCAACATGATTGAAGAATATCCTTTGAATATTAATTTTAATTATTCATTGTTTTAAAATAGATGTCTCTCAAGATTAAATTGAAAAAGTCTAATAAATCTGAATCTTAAATGCAGATAATGTCTCTTAATAGGTTTCTTTCTCTTTGGAGTTTAAGACACAGATTCCCTAAGGCCACAAAAAGAAAGGAATACATGTCCCAATGATTAGCACTGACCTTTGTCTTCTTCTTAGGACTATGCCTAAGGAATGATATGCCGTAGAGCAAAAAAAAAAAAAAAAATTGCCGTCTGTGTGAAGACTTTGAGCAATCCATTGATTAGTAACAAGCATTCATTTTACATGTGGAGTCATGAGTAGATTGTGAATACAACACAAGCTTCCTCAGTTTATGCCCAGCTCAGTGATTTCTTCCCTTCCTTCAGTGTTAGTAACACTACGGGCATTGGCTTTGCTGACTCAACTCTCTCTCAGGGCAAATCTGTGACACAGGCACCCTAGGCAAAAAGTAGAGAGTATAAGTCAACTTTGTGTTATTTTAACATGCGCTGGAGATAAAGCTACAAAGGGAAATCATAGGTTGGGGTTGGTAGTTTTGAAATTTCCATTCCAAGGTTGCTTGGTCCAGGTGCTTCTGGGCTTTCATGATGCAGGAGTGTGGATATATAGATGAGGCAGTTGTTCACCTCCTAGTATCCAGGAAACTAGTGAGAACTATCCTAATATCCTCTTTGAGAACAGTCCCTTAATGATTTGGTTTCCCTTTAGGAGCTTTAACCTGTAAAATTTTCTTTATTCTCATTAGTAGCACTGATTGCTGACTAAGTCTCAGTGGATGACTCTTGGGGGTACGTTTAAGATACAAAATATAACAGAAAATGTAAAACACTTATTGTTTGGTGTTGGGTGTGCCTTCAGAACACACTTTACCTCCATTTATGGGATAGTACCCAATGAATTCCTTGACACATTGTTTGTCATCTATATGGTTATGAGAAATTAGTCAAAGGGCTTTGGTGGTTTGTTTCCAGGATCAGCCAAGTGCCATTGTGAGAAGCTCTGTAGTAGGATTTCAAAGGATGGAGAAAGCCATTCCTGGCTGAACAAAGCAACATAGCAGGAAGACTGTGGTAGAACTTTAGATGGGTGGGTTTGTGTAGAGTCCTGGATAAGGAACTAAATATAGAAAGTGTTTGTTCCTTGTCTTTCCCCCAGATATTTACTTTATACAGGGATTTGAACTTTCTTGTGAGAGTAAGAAGATGCCACTGAAAAATAAACGTTTCCCCAAATTCATCATGAAAGTCATTCTATGAGTACTTGTCATTATCTTCATTATTTTTACCCATGTCTTTTCAAATGCTGCCGTGCCCCCTGGACTCAGAGTCTGCATCTTCTGCTGTTTCACCTTGCACCTGTTGTTCTCTCAGAACGATGGGCCACCTTTGGAATTTGTTGATATGCTCCTATTCCAAAGTATTTTTATCAAAAGATTGTAAACTCCTTGAAGATGATGCCAAGAGAAACTCTTCATGGAAACTCTACACCGTAAATAAACTCTGATCTTGACAAATGACTGAACTCACTGCTGGTGGCAGCCCAGGGCTAGATACTCGGAGCTCAGGTAGAGAGGACAGCAGGAAGTATAATGTAATTTCTCACTCTGCTCCATAGTCAATCAGATAAGCCACAGAGATAAGGATATCCAATGCGGCTTGGTATATTGATGGGCAGGTAAAACCTAGAGGGCTATGAATTTTACTTGAAGTTTAGATAGGGTGTGATGGCAGATAAACTTTCTAAACACATTTTACACTTGGGTCTATTTTCTCCTTAATCTCCACTTCCATTCTGCAAGCAGATTATCTTTCTATACTGATCAGCTGAGATGTGAATTGAGTTACACATTGAGGTGATTTGCCTTATTAACATTTTGGCCCTCTTGTCAAATTTGTCAAATTTTTACTTATGTTGGTCAAAATTTCCTATATGGGGTTACATTATGGAAATATTCAAGTCATATAGTTGCACGATAGAACCATGGCCATCAACTGTATCCTTTAACGTGGAACAAGGCTGGGAATGAGTTAAAACCTAATAATGTCCAAAAAATTTGCATTTGTAGGGAACTTTCCAGTTTAGTAAGCTCTTTCAAATTTATGTCTCGCAATGATGCTGATTATGTCTGTTTTATAGATGAATGAATAGTCTCAGAGAACTGTTAATCTGTTTATCTGTGATGCTTAGCTTTAGCTGTCGATTTTACAGAACCTAGAATACTTGAGAAAGAAATTTTAATGAAAGATAATCTACATTGGGTTGGCCTGTGGGTATATCTTGGGGAAGGGAATTGTCTTGATTGTCTTAATTGATGTGGAAAAACCCACCATGCTGGCAGTCCCCTTTGACAGTGGCCTAGAAAAAAAGGATATAGAGGAGAGAAATTTTCACTGTTTGACTCACCTGGCCTTCATTCCTCCTGCTTTTTCTGATTCCTTCTCTGACATTAGAACTGGCTTCTTTGTATTTCTGATGTAGAATAAAGACCAGTGGCACTCAAGAAATCCACCAGGCCTCCAGAGACAGGAGGGGATTTCCGAGTCCAAACCCTGTGGACTGAGAAACTACAGAGTTCTTGGCCAGTTTGATGTCAGATGGCCTTTGCTGAACTATTTGGTCACTATCATGTAAGCCAATTTAAAAAAATCCTCTTCAATATATATTCATTCTGTCAGTTTTGTTTCTCTAGAGAACCCTAAATAATACAGTAGCCTACAGCATTCTTATTTTGTGCAGAGCCACCACATATTAGACACAGCCCTGTGGATCTATTGGATAATTATTCATTTAGGCAGTATAAAAGGGAAATTAAAAAATAATTAAGTTTTGAAGATTTATTTTGAAATTATGCATCTCTCTCTCTCTCTCTCTCTCTGTGTGTGTGTGTGTGTGTGTGTGTGTGTGTGCGTGTATGTGTATGTGTGTGTGTGTGTTTACACTTGCCCATGGAAGAGAGCAGTGAGTCTCCAGCCCTGTTTGTGAGCTGCCTTACATGGATCCTTTGCAAGAGCAGCATGTACTCTTAACTGCTGAGCCTTCTCTTTAGACTCATTGAAACAATTAGCTTTTGACTTTTTTATATTGAACACTGGATGCCAGAAAAAAAAGTATTAACAGAATATGAGAGGAAGGATAGATGAAAGTAGGAATTCAGCAGGAAACCAACCTGTAGAGGAGCTGGTACCCAGTGTTTGTCTGATGTTTCCACTATAACTTTTTTGTGTTATACTGGTCCAGGGGCTGCATCCCTGCAGCCATTTTCACTTTGCATACACAAAATGACTCAAACATAGATGCCTTTGATCTGTAGATAGATATGCTGGAAATCGTAAGACCTGACCGTTTTTATTGAATTATTTTGCAGAATTTAGAGGTAGCAATTGGAGAAGTGAAAAAAGTGAATGCTTATAGAATTGTCTACCCACTATGCTTAGAGCTCTGGAAAGCTTCTCTAGGACCTCCAGAGAGATGCCACAGGACATCTGGAATAGTAGTTTATATGGGGTAATCAATGGTCAGAGTCCTGGTTCTCTTCTTCATTTTAGCCCCATCTGATATCTGTATGAAGACGAATACTATCATCTTTATATACAACAAAACCCAAAAGCACATTTTGTCAATGTGAGAGAAGAGAAATGGAGTTACATTTGACATTTAGGAATGACAATGCTGCTTTCTTCTGGATGTTAGATGTCCTGCAGCCAAGCCCACTGTCTCTAAACATTAGCTTGTGATCTCAACAGCCAACTGGGCTTCTTTAATTTCCTTCCCCAACACAGCACTCCTTCACTAAGCCTTAGGACAGTAAAGCAGGAATTAAAAGCATGGCTACCTGTATTACTCTCACGTCCTCCCACAGCCCGAAACACGTGCAACAAGGCAGGATAGGAATATGAGTAGACTGTCACAAAGGTCTGGGAGATAGACACAACTCACATTACAGCACGGATCAGAAAGGGCTTCTGGCCTCTTTGATAATATATTTGAACATCAAACACATATTTATATAGTGAAAACAGGAAACTGAATAGTCTTTAATGATGTTTCATGACATCACCATTTTAAATTTATGCCCAGTATCATTCTTAGAGAAATCTATAAGAGCTGAAATTCAACAGTGATAACATTTGTAAGGAAATATTTTTCCTGTATGTATGCACATGTGTGAGTGATGTAATTTGCCTGTTAGGTTTTTTTTCATGTATATATATGATACTCAAGTGTCAGTTTTCACATAAAATGATTTCCACTTGTTGCCTACATAATTAAGTGCCTCATGATTCTCAACAATTAGCAAAACTAAGAATTTGGTTTAGGTAGTTATATTTAAAGCACACATTTTACTTTAGAATTTATTTAAATCTTCAGCTCATGAGGTATAGTGGTACATCACCAATGTTAGTGATGTACCACTACTTCTCAAAATCACAGAAGGAATTGCCCACAACAAGCTAACATGTGCATAACAGTTTTCTTCTATTTATCAGAGAGAGGGAGAGCAGTCTATTCTTGGCAGTGAGCATTCCCTCCCCCATAGCCTCCAGGGAACAATGACAGGAAAATGATTAATGAGTGAGCGCCTCATCACTGTCGGCAAGAATCATGTCTATGCATCAGGGAAGCCTAAATAATTGAAAGAAAGAGGTAATAGTGGTAACATTAGTTACAACGAGGCAGAGAAGCTTTATTTCTGGGCGTTCAGCCCAGTTTATGGATCACTCACCTATTACAGACCACGATTTGCTTTGCTAATTGGTAAGTAGCCCCTTGTAGCTCAGAATCAAAGCAGAGAGAAGAAAGAGAAGCTGAGAAGAACTGCTTCTCCTCATTATTGGAACTTTTCATGATAACACTTACAATAGAGGCTTACTAATGGATGATAAATGACCACATCCCAGTTGGATAACCCACGTTATTTATCACTGGTTTTTAGAGTGGGAAGTTGCTTGCTTCAAGATCAAACCTATTGAATGGTTCTGCACTTTCGGTTTGATTGGGATTAATGTCTTCTCTCTCTTTTCATAACAGATGAGAAGATATTGTGAGGTCAGTGGAATTAGAGTAGTGGTGAAGGGTATATGAGAAAAAGCACTTACTAAATAAAGCATCTTATAGAGCCTATGTATGTGACTAATTGAACCTAACAACAGATTGAACTGTAACCTTAAATGAGTAGGAGCCTAATGGGTCTGGGCAAAAGCAGTATGAGAAGAGGCTGCACTGTTATGAATGGAGCTTGAGAAGTGGGTACTGGATGGCTAGAAATGTAAGACCTACTTTAGCACAGCTCGTTTGTAGTTCTGCATCCAAGCTTTGTGTCTTGTTTGCTCTTTGGATATGTGGATGATGATACTGTGTTAGATATTAGGTTGACATATGAAAAAAGGCTTACAGCCATAAATATACACATGAATACACACATCTCCACTTGTGAATATCAAGGACATGAGGGGCAGTTGTGGAGATGGCTATTAAATTAATGCTGGATCAAAGCCAGGACAAACCAAATCTTACCACTTACAGAAATTCAAGTGCAACACAAGACGAAGCATGTTGCTTGCAGAACGTCAAGGGCTTATGATAGTACAAAAGCAGAATTACTAAGGACTTTTCTAGAAACAAGCATTTAAGAGTAGTGCTTTGTCTGACGCCAACTTTTAAACAGAAAATTTTAGATAAGCTTTGTTTCTATGAGCATTTCATGCTGTGTTTACTAATTTTAAGGTCATCATCCTACTTATAATAGAAAATTAAAAACAGATTTCTTAAGAGACTATGAATTCCACAATAATCCATAAAATAAAATTCTAACATGAAATTAAATTACATTAAGGATAAAAATTAAATTTAATAAATCTAATAGATATATAATTGATTTTTAAAAAGACCCTTAAGGTTGAGATAAACAAGGAGTCTGGCAGTGTAATTGCAAAATCCAGAACCCACTTTAAGACGCAGCTGTGAGTATATTTGAGAAGAGAACACACTTTATTATTTTATATTTCCTGTTGTATGTTATAATATTAAAAAAGAAAGTCAAGTCAACACATACACACACACACACACACACACACAAAACCTCTAAGATGCTACATGCAGTAAGTGGGTTGGAAAATAAGATTTGCCTTTATTTTTGAACAGCATGGGGAGCAGGTGTGCTAAGAGCCATTTTCTACTGTGTGAAAGATCAATGCCAATTGCTAGAAGTGGAGTCCACACACTTCTACCCACTGCATCCAGGACTGCAGTTTAACCAGTTGTCTGAGACTGGTGAATATAACCTTCTGCAACTAGTTGCATGATGCAGAATCCTTATAGAGATGCAGATTGAACAAGGGGCCTAAAGGCTTTATGAGCTGCCCCTCCACTGCTGAAGATAATTTCCTGAGGTGGTTGGAATATTGACTATGTGTATCTCCATTTTTATAATGCCTGAAAGGAACCACAGTTCAGACTGTAGGCATATGTAGCAAGGAACAAAATGACCATGGGATAAAGCGATGAACATCCGGCTTCCAGGAGAGGTGGAGAACAAAGTCTGGGCTGTCCTGTCCTCTTCTCTAATTAAGGTGCAATATTTTTTAGGAAGGACAGGAATAAGGTGCAGAATGCTTCATGCAGCATGTCTCTATCTCAAGATAGTGCACTTCCAGCACATTCTATAGCTATTCTGAGACTACAGGCAATTCTAAGAAAGAATGAGAAACTGGGGCAGTGAAGGCTATCTGGGGACCAAGAAAATATTTCTCAAGTCCTAATTCAGCTCAACAGAATTTACTTATGAATTTGCCAAACCACGAGAGGAAGTTCATTTGACCCATACTATCTGTTTTATGACTACTATTAATGTATTTCAGGCAAAACCAGTTCAGGTTTTCTTGCCTCATTCGCCTGTTATATACCTCACACATCTGTCGTTAGAATCAAACTAGCCAGTTTATCCATGGATAGTGGAAAATTCTACACCCAGACACTGCATCAGAGGCGTCCTATTGGTGTCCGCACAAACTTTGCACCCAGACACTGCATCAGAGGCGTCCGATTGGTGTCCGCACACACTCTGCACGCAGACACTGCATTAGAGGCGTCCGATTGGTG
>NW_022196905.1:56704284-56726255 GCF_008632895.1 Mastomys coucha | reverse complement strand
TCCGCACACACTCTGCACGCAGACACTGCATTAGAGGCGTCCGATTGGTGTCCGCACACACTCTGCACCCAGACACTGCATCAGAGGTGTCCGATTGGTGTCCGCACACAAACCGGGCTTAAGAGGTGTGCACTCTCCTTTCCCCTCTTTAGGAATCTTTAATTTCAATAAACCTATAATATTTTCTTTTTCTTTATTATTATATCACTTTCTTCTTCCCTTTTCTCCCTCCAAACCTTCTTATACATTTTCCTTGCTGTCTTTCAAAATTATGTTTTCTTTTTAAATTAGTTATTTCTAAGCATATAGTAAATCCTGCTCAATTTGTGTAATGTTCCCTCTATGTGTATGTACCGCCACAGTTTTGAAGTATATATATCTTCTTTGTTTGAAGCAATTATCTTAAATACAGACACCAGGGATGAATAAACCAGGTATATAATTTGTTATCTAAAGTTGTCTTTATTCAATCCTAATGAGGGCAGAGTTCAATGTTTTTCTCAAATCTGGACTTCCTAATCTTTCAGTGAGATAAACTTTCTATTTTAGCCAAAAAATTTGCTAGCATTGTGCTTCATTATACCCAAGTTTTACATAACGTCGCTTTAGTAGGTTTTTCTTTCTTAGTCCCTTTGGGCTGAACATCTATTTCTCTGCCTCAAGTAATTTTCAATAGAGCAGCTTGTGAAGGCAATGCATCTATGTCTAAGTGCATGCCCAGCACTTTTTGAGCAAGTTTGAAGAGAACATGTCATGCTGGGCAGTGGTGGCGCATGCCTTTAATCCCAGCACTTGGGAGGCAGAGGCAGACAGATTTCTGAGTTCGAGGCCAGCATGGTCTACAGAGTGAGTTCCAGGACAGCCAAGGCGACACAGAGAAACCCTATCTCAAAAGAAAAAAAATGTCATGAAAATTGGCCTGTGAAAGACAGAGCAATTTTACTAATATTTGCTAGATGTATTTTACTTTAGCCTTTAGAACAATGTTAAGCAATTATTTTAGTGACAAACTGTGCTCCCCGCCTCCTGATGTTTTTAACTGCCTGTCAAAATGTTCAGATTTATTTTGCTTTTATAATTCGTATTGATCCACTACACAATGCAGCTAATTTTCAACTGTCATTCAATTTATTTTTATGATTTCTTTCACTGATTTTTTATAATCTATCTATCTATCTATCTATCTATCTATCTATCTATCTATCTATCAATCAATCTATCTATCTATCTATCTTTATTTTAAACTCCAGATTTTATTCCCCTCCTGGTCCACCCTCCAACTATTCCACATCCTATACCTCTTCTCTACCTCTCTGTCTCCATGAGGATGCCCCCATCCCCCACTCTACCTGACTCTAAACTCCTGTCTCTTGAGGGGTAGGTGCATCTTCTCTGATTAAACCCTGGCAGTCCTCTGCTGTACATGTGTTGGGGGCCTCACATCAGTTGGTGTATGCTGCCTGGTTGGTGGTCCAGTGTCTGAGAGATCTTGGGGGTCCAGGTTAAATGAGACTGTTGGTCTTACTGCAGGATTGCCCTTCTCCTCATCTTCTTCCAGCTTCCCCTAATTCAACCACATGAGTCAGCAGCTTCTGTCCATTGGTTGGGTGCAATTATCTGCATCTGACTCTTTCTCTTACAGCTGCTGCTTGTTTTTTTTTTTGTTTGCTTTTGAAGACATGGTTTCTCTGTATAACCCTGGCTGTTCTGGAACTCACTCTGTAGACGAGGCTGGCCTTGAACTCAGAAATCCACTTGCCTCTGCCTCCCTAGAGCTGGGATTAAAGGCATGTGCCACCACTGTCTGGCTGGTTCAGAGTTTTGACTGTGGGATGGCAATGCCATCCCTCACTTGATGCTCTATCTTTCTGCTGGAAGTGGGCTCTATATGTCTCTCCAACATAGGACATTTCATCTAAGGTCCTTCCCTTTGATTCCTGAGAGTCTCTCACCTCCCAAGTCTCTGATACATTCTTGACGGTCCCCAACCTCCTACCTCCCGAGGTTGCCTATTTCCATTCTTTCTGCTGGCCCTCAGGGCTTCCCCAACTTTTCCCCAACCCAATACCAGATTATGTTCCCCTCTACCCCCCCCATCCCCTTTCTCTCCCAGGTCCTTCCTTCCCTCCCCCTTGTGGACACCACCTGTTTGTAAATTGCTTTTGCAATTTTCAAATTTCTTTATACATAACAATCCATGGAAAAGGAAACTCTAATAGGATATCAGAGTGGGCCACATCAGCATTCCATGGATTTACCCTTGCTTCCCAAAACAAGAGCAGAAACTGCAATGTCTATTATGTGCTTCTTCCCCAAAGGGGATATATTACTCTGAGCTACAGCATATATTGCAATTCTTTCTAGCAAATAAGTTTAGAACAAAAAGCAGTAAGTGACCAAGAGATAATTTTAGACCACCAGAGCAAGGATGAAGAAAGGAGTATAGTTGTACACATAGGATGAGAAATTTCAATGTTTCCTGTGACAGATGGATGGTCTAAATTTTTATTTTTTGTGCTTGGAGTTAAGAGTCCCTAGCTAGTAAAGAATTGTTAGAGACATCGCATAGATGTCTGTGTGTCAATATAGATAAAAATGGTTTGCTGGGGAAAGTGAAGCTTCCTACGTCTTTAGATGAATTTTTCTCACCAAGGCCAAGTGCCTCAACAGATGTTTCTTTCAACTAAAAGAATCAAGTTTAAGGCTGGGGAGCCACATTGTGTTAAATTGATCTTCTTGGAGGCAAGGCCATTTGTATTTCACTTGGGCTGCTTTGATTTCTAGGGAAGACCTATATTTAAGCCACAAACCAGCTAGTTGGATGCCAATTAGAAAGATCTTCTCTTTGACATGCCCATCCTTGCTTGTAGGAGCCTCCTTTTCACTCTCCAAAGGTGCTTTTTTTGCATATTGGAAAGTGTATTTGACAATGATACAAACTTGGTAAGAAATTCTGTAGTAGGCCTAGAAGCTGGAGGAAGAAGAACAGGCCCCTATCTAAAGACAAGTAACTGTCTTGTCTTTAGAGAGCACAAGATTTCTAACAATTAAAATTTTCAATCCACTTCAAGAAATAGCAATATCTGAAATGTTTGTAGAGATGACAGGGATCTACTATGCTCTGAAAGCTAGGCAAGTGCTTCTGGTCATGATTAACGGCAATGTGCCTGTCTGCTTCTGAAGGTGCAAAGGTGATCAGGTAGAACAGGAAGTAGCAGTAATCCAATTTTATAAATATTGAGATCAAGTCAAGAAAACTTTTAAAATGATCTCAAATGTAATAGGACACTGTAGAGTCACAACCCAAGATTCCTGATTAGCAGTTTCATGGCCTACTAGTCTTGGATTTCTACTCTCACAATGCTCTCAATCTTCTCTTTTGTCTTCTTCTTTCTCCCTTTTTCATGAGTCAGGGTTACACCATGACCTTAGAATGAGAATAGATGGCTCTCCGACCTTCTAATGCTTTAACTAAAGCCATAGTTTTGCTACCAGAAAGCTGAAGGCTGCTTGTCTGTAAGAGGATTAATAATCTTATCTACTTATATGGTTTTTGTTGTAAACTAAATGGGTGATTTTAGGTAAAAGCCTCATTCAGAGTAAGACTAGAAACTCATAGAGGAGTCATCTACCCCAATAGCTTCCTGTGTGAAAAACTTCTGGATTTTGCCTTTCCTAAATTTTTTTTATACCCATCAATTCTATCACTTGTTTTGTCTTCAGTCTTGGTTGGGTATTGTGATGGTTTGAATGAGGAATGAGGAATTCAAGCCTACTCTATAGGCTTGAATATTTGAATACTTGATGTCCAATTGATAACACTTTTTGGGGGAGGTTATGGAACCATTAGGAGATATAGTTTTGCTATTGAGAAAACCTTAAATCTGCAGAAATGTCAATCAAAAGCTTTGGGAGATCCATTCTAAGTCTACTTTTCTCTTTAGAATTCTCCAAACCTTTAGTTATTATAACTTGTCTGTACTCTCATAAAATGATATTTACTTAATCACTATTTTATTCATTGATAGATATCTTCTGAAAAGTATGTGAATCTAGGATGTTCCTACTTCTGTCAGTATTTAGGAACAAATTGTCTAGGTTGGTAATTTAGACTATAATATATTGTAGTCAAGTCAAAAGGTCAATCTTTGTCAAATATCAAATATTAAGCAAAGAATGGAATTATTTCCTTCCTGAAATTATATATATAATATATATACATATATGTATCAAAATAAGAAGCTACATCTTAAAAACAATAATTGCATATATCCATGAATAGTCCTATAATATAATCCATCAAAACACAGGATTATACCTGTTGTCCTTTTGGGGTAGCCCTGACATCAGTGAAAGTAGAACATGGAGAACTAAGATTTGATTTCATCTTAAATCCATTATATTTCCCACTGTGGCTAACAGTGAATCTCACAGGTTCATTTCCCTCTGAGTCTTATGTCTCTTTTTGATGCTAGATACCAGAGAAGTGAGAACAAAGTTTCTGAAAAAGAATAACTTGGTAAATGTTGATTTTCTTTTACTTCTTACTTTATGGGTTTCTTTTTGGGTGGGAGCAATTTTTCTTTATTTGGATAAATTGTACTGTTTATCCTGTCTGAATGACACTTCTCAGCAAATGTTGTGCTACCCATGTTGTTGCTATGTTGAAGACATATAATAGACCTCATCCTTTGATTTTATAAGAATTAAGGATTATTTATCTCCCTTCTTCTTGTGAATGTCAATGTGTTCATTATCCTACTGTGCCCAAATTTGAGGTTCTGTTTGTAGGTGTTACAAGAGAAAGCCCTTCTGTTTATTACAAATGATTGAGTCATTTGGCTAGTTCCTTCCTTGATTATTCTTAATTACCATGAATAATATAGCATCTGTTTAGATTAGGAACATGGATCTTTTGGGGTCTGGATAGTTGACCAGCTCTCCATGTCTAGACAAGGTCTGTTAGGGAGCATGGACAGATGGTGAGCTTACAATTCCATGATATTAAATTCATCATGTTACTTTTATAGGAAACAATTAGGGAATTCATTTTGCTTCTTGGGAGAATGGGGCATATTTTTATGATGATCTCTGGCCTCATCCTTCTACCTTTGGAGCACTTCGAGTCATATTTAATGATTAAATTATTTTATACTTAAATTTTTGCATTGGCATAGTGTTCACTGAGTAGTCTTCTGCTCTCCAACTTTTCCCCCAACCAAGTCAGAAGTTACTGACACTCCAAGGAACATCTTTAGAAATGTTTATAGACCTGTCAGCACAAAGGCTATTTTCTACTTCTCAAAATACCATTGTGGTACTGGTGTCTGCTATGTTGAGAAGCAGGACTGGGGAGGGAAGAGAGAGCTGTTCAAGATAGCTCAAAATTCTAGACTTGTATTTGTAAATTTGAGTTGGCATCTCAAAAAGTTTTGTAAAAGTTTTCTTCTGTGTGTGTGTTTGTGTATATGTGATTTGTTCACATGTGCTAGAAATGTCCCCCACATCTAGACCTTTGAAAAATAAATGTTGTAGGAATAGAGCCTAAAATTAAAAGAGAGGTAAGGCTTACCTAACGGTCTGTTAATTTTAAGTTCTCCTTTTTTCTTGTTCCACTGCACTTGCTTCCACCAAGAGGAAAAAAATTTAATAGACTTGTAATGGAGAGAGACTTCTAAGGAAGAGAGCGACAGAGATCTGGAGCCCCAGGAACATATTTCCTGCTCCTAGATTTTAGGACAGTTCTGCAGATGCTAACCCTCATAAGACTTACTGGCAGAGCTGTTCTTCATCTGATGCTCAGAGGAAATCTGTGTAGCTGACTTGCCCTGAATGTCTCACCTCCTCCACAGGATGTAGTTTGATGGATAAACTGATGATGAATTCCTCGTGTGGGATCCTCTGTGATCTGTCTGCTGTTCAGATAGCTTTAATTTAGGACCACAGCCAATTTGCTCCTCAAAGACTTTCTAAGCCCTTGTAGTTATACAGAACTAAACATTTCCCACCAACTTACAATGAAAAAAAAAGAGAGAATATTTTTATGCTTCCAATAGTATTGTGGTACATCATCTCCCACACACATATTTAACAGAGAGTAGAGTAGCTGCAATGTGTTGTGTGGAGAAAAGAAGCTGCTAGTGAGTGAAGCGATTCTTTCCTCACTCTCTCTGCTGTGTAAGGTAATGCCAACAAGACAAACCCATGTGAGCATCTTATTGTTTCCATATACCTATGTGTCTGTCTTATTGTTTTCTCAGGTATGGAAAGAAAACAATGTTATTCCCACTATGCAAAAATTAGTTGAATGGAGTATTAATTGTATGAATGAGAATCCATGTGACTGGATCAGTGACTCATCATATAGCCTTTTGTTCTTGGAAAAGGATTGCAGGCTGTAGTGAGCGCTCATCAGTTGGAGGCAGAAGATGTGGGCTCAGGCTTGGATATGTTACTCATTCTGTGGGCAGTGTTTGGCTTCTGCCCAAGCATCTATTACTCAGAGCCCTCATTTTTCCATGGGCAATTTAAAGTTTTCTCCTGGACATGTGCTTGGGTGAATTAATCTCAACTTAAAATTAAAGACAAGTCTGAGGATTTGCTAGGAACAGTAAATGACTTAGTATATGCAAAGCTCATCAAGAATAAATGTGTTGATTTAACAAATGCTATGCTGCTATTGTTGCACAGTTTATGTATTCTTTATTTATGAACCACTATAATATATTATAATTAAAAAGTTGAAATAAATGACTTATTGCTCTTTCATCATGGATCCCATACTCTCTCTTCTCATTTATGAGCTAATTCAGTCAACTAGCCCATCAATTTTTATGGTGCATCTATCTGTGAGCTGTTTTAGTTACAATAACTTGACTGAAAGAACATGGCAAGTCCCCATGACACTGATGTAATGTTTGTCTTAGTGCAGATTTTTGCTCACCACAAGGATTAAGGTCTCTATATTTGATGTAGATGAATTAAATTTTTGTCAGAAAATTATCCATCTGTATCACTTATGATTTCATTGCTATAACTGAAAAATTTGATGCCTTATTTTCTGTGGCTGTCTCTTTCCAAATATCCCAGAGGTCAGTACCAGGAAATAAAAGGATGGTCTTATCTGTGAGTTCAATTGTGCTTGGATCCTTTAAACTGAGACATGTAAGAAATATCAGCATTTCTCATAATATAACATGCTCCTACAGAAAACTTTATTACATCTGTAGAGAAGCCTTCTTCCCTTTCTTTTATGGGTTCATATATAACAGCAGAAACATGTTGGCTTTCCAAGTCCTGATTGTGTGTTTGAGAGGAGAGAACTTTGAAGGTATCTTATAAGCAAAGACTCTACTTGTTCTTTCTCCCTTGACATTTTGTATAATTTATTCTGAAAGGAAATGCAGCTGTATTAGACATATATAATTTTCCATCACATGACTGATATAGTTTCCAAGATGTATAAGATGGACACCATGAAACACATAGAACCAAGGACTCTTTCTGTTCTGTGATGCTGTAAAAGATGCTGGGTGTTTGTTTCCTTTACCTGAAAGAATATCTTCATTCAACTCTTTCTGCTCAATCATTAAACACTTAGCTCTGATCCTATGTTCTTCAGTCTTCCTCTGTCTTCTATGCACTTGTGGAGCCTTTCCTCCTTAGATCTACAAGTACACTTTATAAGTACCATGTTATTTTGTTTCTCGGTTGTGAGTTCCTAGAAGATACTTAGCACATCACTTCTTATAAACCTAGGAGTTCAGAGTGAACTGTCTTTCCAGAGTCAGGTCTCAGCAATTATTTGTGAGGTAACTGAACACATGTTAACCCTTCAATGGCTATGTTAAGCTTTCAAACTAGCACAGAAATCAAACAGTGTGCGTCTGGAGATTCAAAGAAGTTCAGGTTACATGCTATAATAAATCCAGTTCGTGGCTTGGTGGAGAGGCAGAGTTTTTTTTATTTTTTTATTTTTAATCTTTTTTGTTAAATCTTTTTTTTCTGTTATAGGATCCTTGAGTCTAGAACAGTGAATACATTTTGTGTCATGCAAAAGTACGCACATTTTTGCTATAATGTACTATTTTTATAGTGTAAATGATTTCATTAATTGTGTATTTGAAGTTTGTTGTGAGCTATTAGGTTTTTTTTTAATAAGCAATCTGCATTTAAGTACTACTTGAAAAGATTCAATTTTCTTGATAATTATATCATTAAAGAAGCAGCATTTTGGCCATCCTTAAACATTCTTTTTCATGTTATTCTCTAGGGGGAGAGAATGGAAAACTGAAATGTCTCCCCAGATTCTCCTAATGAGATAATGGCAAAATTCTTCAAGGAGGAATTTCTTGCAGACTTAATGTTTATGTATTCTACCAAAGTCATATCTGGAAATCCTACCCACAAATATGATACTCTTAGGGAGTGGATCCTTATGATGTGATTAGTTCATGAGGGTGGAGCCTTCATTAATCACAATAATGATCCCATGAGAAAAAAATATGAAAGGAATAATTGCACTTGACATGTGGTGATATGATGAGTGGATAACCATCTGCAAAACAGGAAGGCCGTCACCAAAGAGCAGACCTGTTGGCGCTATCTCTGCAGACTTCTCCACATGTGCAACTGTGAGAAAAAAATTGTTTATCATCTAAGTAACCTATCTATTTACTCATCCCGTTGTTACACAAGCAGGGAGTTTTGGCTTCCTCTTTGTATATAAATGCAACATCTGAGGAAGTCACCAGCAATACCAGAAGAATCAATGCTACAATCATAGGTGGCAGAATAATAAAATGGAAGGAGATTAGATCTTGGAATAAATTGCCAAGTCTTCCTACCAGACCATGATTGCCTTCCTTGAACTCTTTTAGGATATAAGTCATAGAGGTCCCTTGTTTAAACCATTGCAATTAAAGTTTGCTGTTCCTCCTTGGTCAAACATAAATCCAAATGGTACATCAAACAGCAAGATGGCAGGCTGCTTATGCTATAGTAAATGAACAATCTAGAAACCTCAGTGTCAACACATAAAGTGAGTGTTTCTTGCCCATGCTAGTCCTGAAGGGGTTTCAGATCATCTTCCAGGGAGCTGATATACATTTTTTAATTAGCTCAACATAACAGCTTCTGAGCTCTTATGACAGTTCCATATTGGCATATGTTCCTATGATCACCAAAGAAGAAGGAAGTGAGGAAGTGAGTAGAGCAAGTAAAATTCAGTACAGACACATTTTATGTCTTCCCATATTTTACTGAACAAGCCAAATTATCATGACCAACTAGTCTCAAGATACACAAAGCAATCACTATATAACCAAACAGAGGGACCTTGGAGTATTGATTAGCAGTGCTAATGTCTGTCTCATAATCAGAGATCATTACTGTCAGCTAAAAACTAAAGGGGAGATGCTACTAATGAAATGATGAGGCAGAATTAAGAAGACAGTGGGATAAAATGCCCATCTAGCCCACACTTTTCAGTTATTACATAATGACTAATATTGCCCCTACCCCCTTCTTCTATATGATATCGATACAGAGTAGAGCTTGGTTAATAATTGACTCGGATGCCAGTGTGATAGGCACACAGAAGACAAAAAGCAATGGAACTTGGAACAGAGCTTGTCCACTCCTTTGTTACTTTCTGTGAGAGAGTTCTAATTTTCCTTCCATACACTTTGAACCTCCTGTGATTCAAAAGATGAATCAGGAAGCATGACTGCTGATCTGTAATTGCTCAGGACACTCTCCAGCTGCCCTCTCAGCAGGTCCTTCTGTAGAACTTGTTTTCTCATGATTGTAACTCCAGTAAAGCGATTTTTAAAAAGTCTCTGGGAGTTTGGTAAATAGAATTGAGCTGAACCACAATTCCAGGATTTCATGGAGCTTTTACGCAGACCCAGTGTAGAAGCTGTTGGCATATTAATGGGTAAATGCTTCTGACTGTGAAACCATTAGCCAATGAAAAATAGTTTTCTATCTATAGCACCCTATGGACATGATCATTTATACTTAGGGACTGTGCTGTGGAAGTGAGGACAAGTAAGGGAAGGAAAAAATCTTTGCGTTAACTCTATTGCTGAGATCCATGTTTAACTCCACATTGATCTCTGATGTCAGATACTTCTGATCTACCACGGAACTTTCTGATGGGATGGACCAATGACCTCTTTCCTTAAATCTGTCTCCTCATCTGTGGAAAGGTGATGAGGAGAGCAATTGTGTCACAAGATTGCTGGGTATGTAGACAATGATGAGGAACTTGGGATTTACCAGTGTTTGTGAGTTTCCTCTTTCTCAACAGGAAAAATAATTGTAGATAAGATAGTCTAGATTTCCCAGGATTACAAAAGTTCCTTTGAAGTTATTCTCTAAAAAAATTATATTCTAAATGGAATGATTCTTCATTAAAATAGTGAAAAATCTGACTCTTGTTTTCATAGGAATGCTTAGAAGATGATGTGGACAAAGGTCACTATTTGAATTCATTTTCTCCTCTTTTGGGAAAGGTTTCTTTGGTTTAGTAGGCAGGGAAATGCTTTGACTGGTCTTGGGGTTTTTCTCCGGCTAGTAGATGCTCAGTGGTATCAGAAAAGAGCTGAAAGTTTTGTTCAGATGGAGAGTCCAGGAAGGTATGGGGAAAATATCTGTGAATTAAGGAGAATAGATACCTGATGGGTAGCCTTTGTATGTGGTTAGGTAAGTTCCAGTCACAGGCAAACACAGCAGTTCATGTTGGGTCCAATACATCGGGTTCAGGCAATAGCTGTTAAAATGGCAAAGTACAGGAGCAAGAAGGGATAGAAGATAACAGTATGTTTTGACAATAATTGATCCCAATAAATTCTGGGCTCTGGTAATGATTATAACAATGGTTAGCATTTATTTAGCACCTAATAAATGTTAGTTTATTAAGTATATTTTTAAAAAGTAAAGTAAACTGAGGTTTGCTGTGGCTTAAATATTCTATGAGTGTATATTCCAAAGTTTCTTGTGTTAAATTTAATCCCCACTGCGAACTATTAAGATGAAAGCTTTGTTTGACTATAGTGGAAAAAGCTGTAGCTTTTCATAGGAGGTAAGATAAGATAAGTTGAGGTAATTGGGTCATCCTAAGATTGCATACTGATGGCTTTGTAATGGGAGAGAGGGGCCTGCGTTGATGATGACTCAGTGTGTAAGTTTATTTTCTGTGAAAGAATCTTGACTTGAGCTTGTTCCTTAGTTCCCATGTAAAAGGCAGGTCATGGCTGTATATACCTGTAATCCTAGAACTGAGGGCACAGAGACTGGCAGATCTCAGAGTTCACCCAAATACCAAGCTTTGCACTCAGTGGAAGACTCTTTCTCAAGGCAATAGTGGGGAGAGCAACAGAGAAAATCATCTACCGTTGTGTCATGCTGCTCTGGGCTCTGCATATGTGCCCAGGGTCATGCCATGCTGCTCTGGGCTCTGCATATGTGCCCAGGGCATGTGTACCCCCATATTCACCACATAGTAAACAAAAGAAAGAGAGAAACAGATCAGATGATAGATTTATGCACACTTCAGGGTTTTTTTACATGACTCTATAAGGCCATAACCAAATACTTCTCCATAACACCTAACTAGAACCATGAGAAAAAAGAAACCTCTTTTCTTAATGTCTTACTCTCTGTGATATCATGGTATTACTAGTGGAAAACTGACCAACACAGGGGTCATGTTGAGTCTTTTCCTCTGCTGTCTCTTTTAACCTTTAGAGTCACCCTCTGTGACTGTCAATAAACAGTTCATGTTAATAAATGCTCACGACACAGTTTGAACTCAGTTCATCATGGTTACAAATTCCATTTCTCTACCAACTCCCACTGACATTTTTTCTTGCTACCCTGTCTTTATGTAAGTAAGGTAATATGAGCATTTTGGCTTTTAGAAATGAGACATTAACCAGGGATGAAGTTGGAACAGTTAATGGGGACACAGAGATGGAAATGTAACTATTTCATTTAAGATCAAATTGCTCCTTAGCCATCTCTGTTCTGCTCATCAGCATGGGGGCTCAGATTTCTTTGATTCTATTTTGACCATCCTGGTTGACTAGGATTTTTAACACTGAGTCTAATATTAATCAACTGAGATGCCATTTTCTGAATCACTTATAATTGTGTGTTAAAAAAGTGATGGAGTCTGAGATTAGAAGTTGAAAATATTGGAGAAATACACTGTCAACATTGGCCCTCTCTTTTCATTTTGAAACAGAGAGTGCTGAGTAAAAACAGGTGTAAAACTCATAAGCTGAATTCATTTTCTTCAATGCAAGAACAATCTCAGAGTCAACAACAAAATTCTAATGAAAAATAATTTTAGAGCATCCCAGGTCTTTTATGTATCTTCTCACATTTTCTAAGAGTTATGATTCTTAGACTTCCCACTGAGTCCCATATATTTCCAGTTTCCTGTGTCATCTACCACCTTGTATATAGAGCTTATCCTATATACTACAGTGCATAGTCTTTCCAAGGCTTCTCACCTAAGTCTCTATGTACTTGTCTTCCTTTTAGCCATTCTCTTGCATCTCAAAGCTACTTTTCTGATAGTATAGGATCCAAAGAGATAAAGAAGGCCAAAGTGGAGTAGTCTACATAGGTTGCATAAGGAAGAAGCCAAGAAAACTCTTTTACATTGATAAACTTTGTCTTATCACTTTAGTATGTGCTGATCACTGACTCTGGTAGTAGGAGTTGGGATGAAATGATGAGAGTGAACAAAGCAGCTGTCTCCATGCATGGTGTGGGAGGCATTGCAGGTGCGCAGGAGAGCAGTCTGCCATTTTGACTTGCAAGTCTCCACTTTTGGATTATCCAGAGAGTCATGAGAAGCCATTAGTGTAAATTTAATTTTGCACCAGAGAATAATCTTAATGGGAGCAGGCTGGCCCAATCAGCCCTCAATCATGCGCAAATGTTCACTGAGGGACATGTGTGGCCTCCAGAAGTAATTCATACTCAGTAGTCCAGAAAGGTAAACTCCCATCGGCATAAACAAAAGTTTCTTTCTCTCATGCAAAAATGAGCAATTGCTTCAAGCCAAACACTTAGAGTTCATAATCACATCGTATTATGCTTTCCTAACCTTAGCAATATTGAAGTCGTCTTCAGTGCAGGAGGAGAGTGTTTGACAACTTGAGGCCAAATGAAAAGTTTGGTAATTTATTATTTCTCCCAGAAGAGCAAGGTTTGAGAACTATAATTGATGTTTCACAAATTGAATGCCCATTTTGACTGCAGTGCTTTTCTCTTCAGGCTTAGAATGCCATTTTTTAAAAAGGTAGTCAAGCAGCAAAACATTATGGATCACCTAAAAATTGAAGGTATAACCTTTAGAGAACTCTAGTGCCATGCACAACATTCAGAAAAGGGATATGATAACTGTGTTTTCAGAAGAGGGCTTATTGGCAGGGAAGTGGCTTTATACATTGCAGTGGAATAATGAAAATAAAGTTAACTTCATTTTCTCTCTAAGACATGGAGGTACAAACGAATCCAGAGAACAGTAACCCTATAAAACTACAAGGTGTATGTTGACTGACATACTGTGATCATAGAGTCTTGATTTTGTTGAACTGATGCAATAATAGTTGTCCTAAAGGAGACTATAAAAGGACATAATACAAGAGTCACCAGCAAACTCACTGTGACCTGTAATCCAACCGTTCTTTTATAATTCCTTTGCCTCTGTGCATAGCATGCAGACAAAAAGGAGAAATTTGTGTTTTGTGCTTGAAGCATCAATTTATCAGACATGAAACATAATATTATTACTATTTTCAATTTATTATTTATATTTCATTTTATTGAATATCTTCTTTATTTCAAATGTTATCCCCTTTCCCAGTTTCCTTCCCTCCCAGAAACATCCTATCACATTCTCCCTGCCCCTGCTTCTATGAGGGTATTCCTCCACCCACCAATCCATTCCCACCTCCCTGCCCTTGATTCCGCTACATTGGGGTATCTATCAAGCCTTCATAGGACCAAAGACCTCTCCTTCCATTGGTGCATGACAAGGCCATCCTCTGTTACATATGCAGCTGGAGCCATGAGTACTCCTTTCTTGATGGCTTAGTCCTGGGAGTTCTGGGGGGTCTGGTTGGTTGATATTGTTGTTCTTCCCATGGAGCTGCAAACCCCTTCAATTCTTTCAGTCCTTTCTCTAACTCCTCTATTAGGGACCTCATGCTCAGTCCAATGGTTGGCAGCTAGCATCAGCCTCTGTATTTGTAAGGCTCTGGAAGGGTCTCTCAGAAGACAGCCATATCAGGCTCCTGTCAGCAGGCACTTCTTGGCATCCACAATGTCTGGGTTTGGTAACTGTATATGGGATGAATACCCAGGTGGGAAGGTGTCTGGGTGGCCTTTCTTTTAGTCTCTGCTTTAAACTTCATCTCCATATTTGCTCCTGTGAGCATTTTGTTCTCCTGCTAAGAAGGACTGGAGCACCCACACTTTGGTCTTCCTTCTTATCGAGCTTCATGTGGTCTGTGAATTTTATCCTGGTTATTTGGAGCTTTTGGGCTATTCACTTATCAGTGAGTGCATACCATGTGTTTTCTTTTGTGACTGGGCAACCTCACTCAGGATGATATTTTCTAGTTCTATCCATTTGCCTAAGAATTTCATGGATTCATCATTTTTAATAGCTGAGTAGTACTCCATTGTGCAAATGTACCACATTTTCTGTATCCATTCCCCTGTTGAAGGACATCGGGATTCTTTCCAGCTCCTGGCTATTATAAGTAAGGCTGCTATGAACGTAGTGGAACATGGGTCCTTATTACATTTTGCAGCATCCTCTGGGTATATGCATAGGAATGGTATAGCTGGATCTTCAGGTACTACTATGTCCAATTTTAAGAGGAACCACCAAACTGATTTCCAGAGGGGTTGTACCAGATTGCACTCCCACCAGCAATGGAGGAGTGTTTCTCTTTCTCCACATCCTAGCCAGTATCCACTGTCACCTGAGTTTTTGATCTTACCCATTCTGATTGGTGTGAGATTGAATTTCATTGTTGTTTTGATTTGCATTTCCCTGATGGCTAAGGATGTTGAACATTTCTTGAGGTGTTTCTTGGCCATTCAGTATTCCTCAGTTGAGAATTCTTTGTTTAGCTTTGTACCCCATTTTAAATAGGGTTATTTGGTTCTCTGGAGTCTTACTTCTTGAGTTCTTTGTGTATATTGGATATTAGTCCTCTGGTGGATGTAAGATTGGTAAAGATCTTTTCCCAACCTGTTGGTTGCCTTTTTTACCTTATTGACAGTGTCCTTTTCCTTACAGAAGCTTTGTAATTTTATGAGGTCCTATTTGTCAATTCTTGATCTTACAGCACAAGCCATTGGTGTTCTGTTCAAGAATTTTTTTCCCTGTGCCCAAATGTTCGAAGCTCTTCCCCACTTTCTCCTCTATAAGTTTCAGTGTATCTAGTTTTAGGTGGAGGTCCTTGATCCACTTGGACTTGAGGTTTGTACAAAGATATAGGAATGGATTGATTTGTATTCTTCTACATGCTGTCTGCCAGTTGAGCCAGCACCATTTGTTAAAAATGCTGTGTTTTTTTCCACTGGATGGTTTTACCTCCTTTGTAAAAGATTTAGTGACCATAGGTGTGTGGGTTCATTTCTGGGTCTTCAATTCTATTCCCTTGATCTTCCTGCCTGTCTCTGTACCAATACCATGCAGTTTTTATCACTATTGCTCTGCAATACAGCTTGAGTTCAGGGATGGTGATTCTCCGAGAAGTTCTTTTATTGTTGAGAATATTTTTCTCTATACTGGATTTTTTGTTATTCCAAATGAATTTACAAATTGCTCCTTCTAACTCTATGAACAATTGATTTGGAATATTGATGGTGATTGCATTGAATCTGTAGACTGCTTTTGGCAAGATGGTCATTTTTACTGTATTAATCCTGCTAATCCAAGGGCATGGGAGATCTTTCCATCTTCTGAGATATTCTTCAATATCTGTCTTCAGAGACTTGAAGTTCTTATTATATTGATCTTTCACTTGCTTGTTTAGAGTCACACTAAAATACCAAGCTATTTTATATTATTTTTGGCTATTGTGAAGAGTGTCATTTCCCTAATTTCTTTCTTAGCCTGTTTATCCTTTGAGTAGAGGAAGGCTACTAATTTGTTTGAGTTAATTTAATACTCAGTTACTTTGCTGAAGTTGTTTATCAGGTTTAGGAGTTCTCTGGTGGAATTTTGGGGGTCACTTAAGTATACAATCTTGTGATCTGCAATAGTGATACTTTGACTTCTTCCTTTCCAATTTGTATCCCTTTGACCTTCTTTTGTTGTCTAATTGCCCTAGCTAGAACTTCAAGTACTATGTTGAAAAGATAGGGGGAGAGTAGGCAGCCTTGTCTAGTTCCTGATTGTAGTGGGATTGCTTCAAGTTTCTCTCCATTCAGCTTGATGTTGGCTTCTGGTTTGCTTTATATTGCTTTAGTATGTTTAGGTATGGGCCTTGAATTCCCGATCTTTCCAAGACTTTTAACATGAAGGGATGTAGAATTTTGTCAAATGCTTTTTCAGCATCTAATGAAATGATCATGTGGTTTTTTCTTTGAGTTTGTTAATGTAATGGATTACATTGATGGACTTCCGTATATTGAACTATCCCTGCATCTCTTGGATGAAGCCTACTTGATCATGATGGATGGTTGCTTTGATGTTTCTTGGATTCAGTTGGCAAGAATTTTACTGAGTATTTTTGCATCAATGTTCATAAGGGAGATTGGTCTGAAGTTCTCTTTCTTCATTTGGTCTTTGTGTGGTTTAGGTATAAGCATAACTGTGGCTTTATAGAATGAATTGGGCAGTATACCTTCTGTTTCTATTTTGTGGAATAGTTTGAAGAGTATTAGGTGTTCTTTAAAGGTCTGAAAGACTTCTCCACTGAACCCATCTGGTCCTGGACTTTTCTTGGTTGGGAGACTTTTAATGACTACTTCTATTTCTTTAGTAGTTATAGGACTGTCTAGATGTTTTATCTGATCCTGTTTTAACTTTGGCACTTTGTATGTGTCTAGAAAATTGTTCATTTCATCCAGATTTTCCAATTTAGTTGTATATAAATTTTTGTAGTAGAATCAGATGATTTTTTTTTGAATTTCCACGTTTCCATTGTTATGTCTCCCTTTTCATTTCTAATTTTATTAATTTGGATACTGTCTCTGTACCCTATGGTTAGTCTGGCTAAGAGTTTATATATCTTGTTAATTTTCTCAAAGAACCAGCTCCTGGTTTTGTTGATTCTTTGTTTAATTCTTTTGTTTCTATTTTATTGATTTCAGCCCCGAGTTTGATTATTTCCTGCCATCTACTCCTCTTGGGTGTATTTGCTTATTTTTGTTCTAGAGCTTTCAGGTGTGCTGTCAAGCTACTAGTGTAAGTTCTCTCCAGTTTCTTTTTGGAAGCACTTAGAGCTATGAGTTTTCCTCTCACTACTGCTTTCATTGTGTTCTATAAGTTTGGGTATAATATGTCTTCATTTTCATTAAATTCTTAAAATTCTTTAATTTCTTTCTTTACCAAATTATCATTGAGTAGAGCATTGTTCAGTTTCTATGTGTATGTATGTTTTTCATTGTTTTTGTTGGAATTTAAGACTAGCCTTAGTCCCTGGGGATCTGAGAGGGTGCATGGGATTATTTCAATATTCTTTTATCTGTTGAGGCCTGTATTGTGATCAATTATATGGTTAATTTTGGAGAAGGTACTGTAAGGTACTGAGAAGAAAGTATATTCTTCTGGTTTTGGATGAAATGCTCTATAAATATTTGTTAGATCCATTTGGTTCATAACTTCTGTGAGTTTCACTGTGTCTCTGTTTACTTTCTGCTTCCATGATCTGTCCATTGCTGAGAGTGGGGTGTTAAAGTCTCCGACTACTATTGTGTGGGATGCAATGTGTGCTTTGAGCTTTAGTAAAGTTTCTTTTATGAATGTGAGTGCCCTTGCATTTGGAGTATAGATGTTCAGAATTGAGAGTTCATCTTAGTAGATTTTTACTTTGACCAGTATGAAGTGTCCTTCCTTATATTTTTGATAACTTTTGGTTTAAAGTCAATTTTATTGACTTATTTCTTGGGACCATTTACTTGGAGAATTGTATTCCAAACTTTTACTCTGAGGTAATGTCTGTCTTTGTCACTGAGGTACGTTTTCTGTATGCAACAAAATGTTGCATCCTGCTTACTATCCAGTCTGTTAGTCTATGTCTTTTTCTCAGGGAATTGAGTCCGTTTATGTCAAGAGATATTAAGGAAAATGATTGTTACTCCATGTTATTTTTGTTGTTAGAGGTGGCATTATGTTTATGTGTCTATCTTCTTTGGATTTGTTGAAAGATTACTTTCTAGCTTTTTCTAGGTTGTAGTTTCCCTCCTTGAGTTGGTGTTTTCCATCTATTATCCTTTGAAGAGCTGGATGTGTGGAAAGATATTGTGTAAATTTCATTTTGTCATAGAAAATCTTGTTTTCTCCCTCTATGGTAATTGAGAGTTTTGCTGGGTATAGTCTGGGCTAGCATTTATGTTCTATTAGGGTCTGTATGATATCTGCCCAGGATCTTCTGGCTTTCCTAATCTCTGTCAAGAAGTCTGGTGTAATTCTGATAGGTCTGCCTTTTTATGTTACTTGACCTTTTCCCTTAATGCTTTTAATACTTTTTCTTTGTTTTGTGCATTTGGTGTTTTGATTATTATGTGATGGGAGGAATTTCTTTTCTGGTCCAGTCTATTTGGAGTTCTGTAGGCCTCTTGTATGCTTATGGGCATCTCTTTCTTTAGGTTAGGGAAGTTTTGTTCTATAATTTTGTTGAAGACATTACTGGCCCTTTAGGTTGGGAATCTTCACTCTCTTCTATACCTATTATCCTTAGTCTTGGTCTTCTCATTGTGTCCTGGATTTCTTGGATGTTTTGGGTTAGGATCTTTTTGCTTTTTGCATTTTCTTTGACTGTTGTGTCAATGTTTTCTAAGGTATCTTCTTCCCCTGAGATTCTCTCTTCTATCTCTTGTATTCTGATGGTAATGCTTGCATCTATGACTCCTGATCTCTTTCTTAGGTTTTCTAACTCCAGGGTTGTTTCCCTTTGTGATTTCTTTATTGTTTCTCTTTCCATTTTTAGATCCTGGATGTTTTTGTTCATTTCCTTTGCCTGTTTAATTGTATTTTCCTGTAATTCTTTAAGGGGTTTTTGTGTTTTCTCTTTAAGGGCTTCCAGCTCTTTATTTGTGTTCGCCTGTATTTCTTTAAGGGAGTTATTTATGTCCTTCTTAAAGTCCTCCATCACTGTCATGAGAAATGACTTTAGATCCGAATCTTGCTTTTTTGGTGTGATGATGTATCCAGACTTGCTATGGTGGGAGAACTGGGTTCTGATGATGCCAAGTAACATTAGTTTGCATTGCTTCTGTTCTTATGTTTGCCTCCTGCCTTCTGGTTATCTCTAGTGCTCCATGCCCTCAATATATCTGACTGGAGCCTGTTCTTCCTGCAATCCTGGTTGAGTCAGAACTTCTCAGAGTCCAGTTGTCTCTGTGATACTGTGATTCTGGGATCCTGTGATCTTGAGATTCTGGGTGTGTCAGAGTTCCTGGGTTTCAAGCTTCTCTGTGACCATGAGATCCTAGTGTGACCAAGCTCTGGGGGCTATGGGACTAGCTTCTGAGTTTGTGCCTAAGGTAGACCAGTGCAGAGCAGAAGGAACTGGAGCTACTGGTCGGGCAGGGTTCCTGTATCCCTGGATCCTGCTGGTCCCAGTTAGTCCTGGTGGTGTTTTGAACAAATTTTGTGTTCTCCTCACCCCGATCCTAAGATCCTCAGCGTGCTAGAGCACCTAGGAGTAGAGCCTCCTCTGGGGGCTGTGGGAATGGCTGCAGAGTTCATGCCCAAGCTATTGTTTGTACTTCTTCCCATTAGTAAAAATATACTTCAAATTTTGTTGGGGACATATTGATAGCAAGTAAAGATGAAATTCCAGAGCTTCATATGTGTGTACACGGAACTGTGTTACTATATTCTGGGTGATGAAGTAGGTGTAAGAAAAATGAGCCACTTCCAGAGAAAGCTGTAAAGACAAAGAAGCTTATGCCCACCTCGTGCCTTTCTCCTACACACTGAGAACCATTCCGTTGCCATAGTACATGTTCTTCTTAACCAAATATTGAAATGCCAGTATACAATTGTCAACTAGGAACTGTGTCTGGTGCTCTTGAGTACTCTGTCCTCATAGCTTCTTCCATCTGTTGTAGCTCCCAGGGACCTAGAACATAACAACTGAATTGTTTCCAAGGTCCTGCGTGTTTTAAAGATGCGTCTGTTCTGATTGGTCAAGCTTGGCCAGAGATGATTTTTTAAAAAAATTAAAATTTCAACTCCAGAAAGATATGTAAACAACATAGATTCTTTTGGTGACAGAAGCGGCATGAAGAAAGAAGGAACAAGTCTGAGATGTGATACATGTTTTGAGCATAAATTGTATGATACCTGGTACGTGATCAGATGTGAAGTAAAGAAAGAAATTAAGGAAGGAAGGAAGAAAAGAAAGAAGGAATGAAGGAAAGGAAGAAAAAGAAAACTCTGGGTTTTAGTATGGCAAAGTTATTTCAGAAGGCCATTTTAGAAAACATAGATCCAGAGTGCATAGACTCAGAGAAGGAAGAAAATGAACTTGATTTTAGACATACTGAAATTTTTGTTCCATTGATAGTTCAGAATAGGTTGAATGAGGTGATGTGTGAGTGGTCCTCAAGAGGAGAAAGCCCTGTCTATTAAAAATATTTGCTGGTTTCCACAGTATGTCTCTTCTCACAATGTCCAAGTTGAGGTGTCTGCATGATTTTGTCAAATTCTTCAATAGAAGGACAAACAGTGTGGGCATCATCCCCACGCTTGTCTGGGCTCTTCTTTGTATCTTGTCTTCAGATGGCTCAGGACTGTATCACAAACCACCAGCAGCATAATTCCCACTTAAGCATGTGATTTCCAGCTCTGAATTGTTGAAGTGGAGGTCAATGATATGAAACCGAGAAATACTATGACTCAAAATGAATATTTATCTAGTTGGAATAAATGATACCTTAATAAAACACTATTGAGGTCTAGTGAGATGGCTCTGCCAGTAGATTGTTTGCTGCACAAGAATGAGGACATGAATTTGGATCCCCATACCTGTATAAAAGTAGTAGATAGTGGCAGTGTGCACTTGTAATGTTATCCCCGGTGAGGTGGAGACAAGAGAATCCATAAGGCATGCTGACCAACATGTCTAGCTTAATCTATAAACTTCAAGTTCAGTGAGGGACTCTGTTTCAAAAAACAAGGTGGAGAGTGATTGGGAAGAACATCTGTGGTAGTCAATTTTAATGGACTACTTAAAACAACTTAGGATCATTCAAGAAGAGTCTAAATGAGGAATTACCTAGATTCGGTTGGCCTGTGAGTATATCTTTGGGGAGTTTTCTAGATTGTTAATTACACAGGAAGATCTAGTCCACTGTGGTTGGCACTATTCTCTAGGCAGGAACTCCTGAACAGTGTAAGAGAGGGAAAAACTAGATGAAAACAAGCAATGGAGAATGCATGTACTTGACTAAGGATGTAATAGGACTAAGCTGCTTTAGTTCCTGCCTTGACTACCCTGAAATAATGGGTTGTACTTGAAATTGTAAACAGAGTACATCAATTCCCTGCTCAACTGACTTTTTTTTTTCAGGATATTTTATCACAACAACAGAACTGAAGCTAGAGCAAGATCCCAAGTTTACATGCAAATATATGTACATGCATGTGCACACACATGTTCATGCTCTTACACAAACATATAGACACATACAATCAAAATCTAATCTATGTGACAAATTGCCCCTGATTTGTGTGATTTTTTTTTTTTTTTTTTTTTTTT
>NW_022196905.1:56682720-56695623 GCF_008632895.1 Mastomys coucha | reverse complement strand
CTGGAAACAACCCAGATGTCCCTCAACAGAGGAGTGGGTACAGAAATTGTGGTACATCTACACAATGAGTACTACTCAGCTCTTAAAAACAATAAATTTATGAAATTCTTAGGGAAATGGAGAAATCTGGAGAATATCATCCTGAGTGAGGTAACCCAATCATAAAAGAACAAACACGGTATGCACTCTCTGATAAGTGGTTATTAGCCCAGAAGTTTGGAATACAGGAAGAACAACGTACAAGCCACAAGGAACTCAAGAAGAAGGAAGACCAAAAGGTTGACATTGCATTCCTTCTTAAAAGGGGGAACCAAATACCCACGGAAGGAGTTGCAGAGATTAACTATGGAGCAGAGACTGAAGGAAGGGCAAGCCAGCCTAAATATATCTATCTCCTGAGAGGCTCTGACAGTACCTGACTAACACAGATGTAGAGGCTCACAAACATCTATTGATCTGAGTACAGGGTCCCCAGTGAAGGAGTTAGAGAAAAGACCAATGGAGCGGAGGTGTTTTTCAGCCCCTTAGGATGAACAACAATATGAACTAAGTAGTACCTTCAGAGTTCCCAGGGTCTCAACCACCAACCAAGGACTGCACATAGAGGGGTCTGATTGTTCTGGCAGCATGTGTATAGTAGAGGATTGCAATTTGATCATCAATGGGAGGAGAGCAGTTCGGCCCTGTGAAAGTTCTGTGCCCCAGTGTAGGGGAATGCCAGGGCCAATAAGTGGGAGAGGGTGGGGTGGCAGGCATGGGGACGGGGAAGGCCACAGGGGTTTGTTTTTGTAGTTTTTATTGGTTTCTTTGTTTTTTTTGGAGGGGAAACTGGGAATGGAGAAATTTACATGTAAATAAAGAAAATATCTAATAAAAAAATTAAAATTAAAAAAAAAGAAAATTCCCCAGAAAAACAGAACTCCAAAATTAAAACTATGACATTTGTAAAATATTAGATAATTTTATTTAAGCAGATCAACATTTTTGATTATTTATGTAATGTTTTCTGATACTTCAGGTTTCATAAACTCCTGTATTTGAGACAAATTATAAGCTGAGATACATGAATGTGAGTGCTGTTGATATTGATATGAAAAATTCTAGCTAATCAATAGCTAGCACATAAAAGACTCTTTAAAATGGGTTAAATTTATGACTGAAATAATAAATGAATTACTATAAGAAAATACTCAATTTACTAGTAATTTTGATAGGAAATATTCAAGCAAGGTATATTTCCATTTGTCAAATCAGTAAAGGTGTAAAACTGATTTTAGTCTGTGTTATAAAGGAAAAGCATGATGCTGACTGGAGAGTGGTTAACTATATGACCTGAAAAGCAGTTTGTGCATCTGTATCAAGAAAAGTAAAATGTTCTACGCCTTCCTTGATTCAACCATTGTGGTTGTAGATTTTATTATAAAGAAATAAACAAAGCTGGGCAGTGGTGGCACATGCCTTTAATCCCAGCAGTTGGGAGGCAGAGACAGGCGGATTTCTGAGTTTGAGGCCAGCCTGGTCTACAGAGTGAGTTCAGGACAGCCAGGGCTACACAGAGAAACCCTGTCTCAAAACACCAAAAAAAAAAAAAAAAAAAAAAAAAAAAAAAAAAAAAAAAAAAAAAGAAAGAAAGAAAGAAAGAAAGAAAGAAAGGAAGGAAGAAAGAAAGGATGTAAAGGATAAATCCCAAAGACATTTATTTTAGCATTAGTAATCAAACCCACAAAAGACTACATGTTTACAAATTAAAAGAATATTGTATACTGAATTAAGCCAGGGAAGTTACTTTCCTAAGTTATATTGCCATGCAATGAAAACGTGTAGACACATTTCCACCCCCCCCCAAAGGCTTTCTCCCAGGGTCTCGGCATGTTTGCCCTGTTCCCTTTCCCTCTTACTAATGTTCAAAAGTTTTTCTAATGATCATGTACTACTATAACCAAGTCTTGTGTAACTAGTGGACATTTGCCTTTGAGGAGGAGTTTGCTCTCATTTACTAAAACTCTATCCCCAGAATCTCAGTGGAAATGTGCTCAGCACTACTGTTGGCATGTTCCCTCTTGGCTTCTCCCCACTGAAGGCACTGACTTAGCACTTAAGGTACTGACTGGAGTAGAGGAGCTGCTTGGTATGTCTTC
Organism: Mastomys coucha; assembly: GCF_008632895.1. Lineage (NCBI taxonomy): Eukaryota > Metazoa > Chordata > Mammalia > Rodentia > Muridae > Mastomys > Mastomys coucha. The sequence continues at coordinate 56,693,485 of NW_022196905.1, read as the reverse complement.
AATGATACTCTTTAGAGGCAGAAGAAGGAACTGAGGAAGTGGCACCAATGGGGAATGTTAACATCAGCTTGGTCCAATTATTTTCAATTTTTACACTTGTAGACATCAGTTTTGAGATGATATGCCAAGCTATCGGATTGTTGAAGGTGGATACTGTTTATTATAATTATAGGATCTTATAAGTCAATAAGGAATATACACTGTCAAAAATATGCCTACAATTGACCTTTTGGGATGGAGAAATAGGCAGACTCATTAAAAATTAAAAAATTATGCCCATGTATGCTTTGCCTGAATGTATGTACATGCGCTAAATGAGTTCTTGGTGCCAAAGGAGAGCTGAAGTGAGCTGCCATGTAGGTGCTAGGAATCAAACCCAGGTCTTCTGGAAGAACAAGTGCTCATAACTGCTGAGTAATTTCTCCAGCCTCTGTAACTGATCTTTAGAAGTTTTATATTTGCAAGTTTTTATAAAGTTTATATAAAAATGAAGTAGAGGGCTTTTTGGAAAAGTATGGATTTATTATTTAGTAGTTAAGAAAAAAACTCATGATAGGGACAGATGATAAGGAAAGGTAATAGTTGTTAGTGCCTCAGCCTGTGAAATTTCTCACGAGGACAGCTTGCTGATGCTGCTAGCTGGTTTGCACAGATGCTTAAAGGCATCATCTTGTGTGAGAGTGCGTGAAAGCATCTGCCTGAGGCACTGGGGCCCATTCTTTTCCTGATGAGTGGAGAATACTGTTTGGATGAAGAGGCAAAGCAAGCATTGCCTGAATGCAGACTCTTGAGGAGAGATAGCCTTTCAACAGTCAGTTGTTTCTGTTGTAACCGGACATATGATTAGGGCAGCCAGTGATCAGAAAAAAGGCATAGAGGGAGAGAAGACTACTCTTGGTAACCAAGAAACTATATTCTTGGTAACGTAATAGGAATATGTGAGATCTCTTATACAGCAACCATCAAGCAAAATTCTACTGTAGAAGCTACAGGCAAAAGAATTACTGGAAGTCACTTATCACTTGCGTAAGGGGGAAGTAATTCAGAAGGGAACCAAATCTCTGACCTATACAGTTTTCCACAGGACAGTAGAAAGATAAAAAGATAGCACTAACTAAAAAAACACTCATTTGAGGGAATTAAATTTCCATTATCTTTGAATTTCTAGGTACCTACATCTGACCCGCATCATATGGAACACATGGTTACAGGTTTCTAGCTTTGCGTGATGTTTATCATAACGCCAAATGTGTAAATATTTTTGTGTTTGGGTACTTAGCATCTCCTAGTAAATGTAACTCATTTACTTAAGGAACTGGCAGACTAGAAATGCCCACTGTTGTCTCTGTAACTTTCAAATCTGATAGCTTAGGTATAGAGCAATCAATACACCAGATAAAACATGTCTTTATTCTTTTAAGTCACTTGCCTGGAATAGTTATACTCCTTCACAGGAATGTCTTTTCTGTTTTGTCAATTTTGCTGTGTCTAAGCAGAAACAAAGCATGCATGACATAAATCTGTTGTAAGAACTGTTGCAAACTCTTTTAAATGTTGAAGAAAGGCCCAATAGTGGCAGTTGAAAGCATTATTTTGCTAGGCATTGTGATCGCAGATGGTTATACATGTTCTAACTAATTTAGGAAGCAGATAGTTCTATAATAATCGAGAAAACTAGGCCTTAAAAAGAAGTGACACAACACACAGGGTTGACCACAGTAGACATATAAGCAACTCTAATTGTCAGTAAAGACATACAAGAACTTGCTGGTAGAGCTGTGAAATGATGCTCTTGCTTTGGAAAATAATTTGTTCCTCAGAATTATGCATAAAGATACTATAAGAGCTAGTACTTCCACTCCTATGTAAATGACCAAGTGAGCTGAAAATATGAGTTCACATAAAGTCTTATACATGAATTTTCACACAATTACTAATAATTTCCAAAATATTAAAATTATATACAGAAATAGATAAACAAAATACAACATATCTAAACAATGGGATATTAATTAGCTATAAAAAGGCATGAAATATTGATACATGTGGTCCTAGTTTGCTTTGTGTTGTTATGATTAGACACTGATCAAAACCAATTTGGGGAGGGAGGGGTTTATTTGATTCATTATTCCATGTCATAGTCCATCACGGAAGCCAGAGCAGTAACTCAAAGCAGAAACCTGGAGGTAGAAAATGAAGCAGAGATCTTAGAGGAAGGATATTTACTCTCTTGATTTATCTGGCTTTCTCATTTACCTTTCTTATACAGCTGGGCCTGTCTACTCAGGAATAACCGTGTCTATAGAGGGCTGAGACCCCCTGTATCAATCAGCAACAAGAGATTTCCGCACAGACTTTCCCATATGCCAGTCTGATGGAGGCAATTCCTCAATTGAAGTTTTCTCTTTCAAGATTGTCAACTTGGCAACCAAGATTAGCTATCGCAGTGCTATAACATAGATGAACCTGAGAAACCTTTTGATAAGTGAAAGAAGCCATGTGTAAATACCACACACTGGATGATACCATTTATATGAAGTGCCTCAAATTGGAAAATCCACACAAAACAAAATTAGATTAGTGGTAGCCAGGGGCGAGGGAACTGGTTGATGTTAGGCATGAAATTCTTACCATTTTTGAACAAATGTTACGGAATTTTGTAGAGATGTTAAACAACATCATAAATATGTGAAATACCATTTTTACAATTTTATACTTAGTTTTATACTTTAAAGGGGGTAAATTTTATGATCTGTTACAAACCCATTATTTTTCAAAGATCTCTGTCTTTTTGGAGCATCTTTATTCATACATTGGCACCAGTATTACCGATCATGAGTAACCACGATTATTACTCTATTTCAGTTGGAGACAGTCAGAGTCACGCCCCAGTTTACGTTGTCCTCCCTGCATTCATTTTAGATTACTTTACCTTTCTGCTTTTGCATTCTTATTTGTAAAATTGATTCTAGTAGTCTTGTCTCTCCTAAGGGTGTTGTGAGAAGTTACAACAGAGTTCAATAAATGTTAGCAGACTATATGACCCATCTATGGAACTGTAAAGTTCAAATTAGTCTGAAATATTGATTGTATTCATTTTACTCATGTATTTGTTTGAACTTAGTATGTGCCAGACATTGTGAAAAGAACTAGGAAAAATAGGAACATTAGGGACTTCTTACAACAATGAACTTGCTATACAATGTGAGGTAAAGTAAATCTTGAAATGTTTGTGCAGTATTACTGTTCAATAAATGTTAATGTTGCGACAGTTCACAGGAGGAGAAATGTTTCAAAATATGAGTGTAAGTAGATATTTAGGAGTTTATACATTGGAAAAAGATCTATGGGATGTCTGTAGACATGGCTTAATCATCAGCAAAATTCTGCCAAAGTGATTTAGTGAATGATTTCTCACAACCAAAAAAAAAATCTAGAAAATTGTCACATGAAAAGAAATAATTGAATTATATCCTTTTGAAAAGTATGTAGTGTTTTACATTTTTTACTGTTGATGATTTCCCTTGTCATTACAACTGAAGGAGAGAGTTAATTTGAATCCATGACCAGGGTTTGCAGCATGGTGAGTTTCATTGTGAGGTGTCTGGCTGGGGAGTGATACTTCATTGGGGATCCTTCAGTCAGCTGCCAGCCTTCTCTATCTGGATAGTTAAAACTGCTGTGGGAAATCCTCCAGTCTCCTGATTGGAGTGTAAAACCCTGGCTTCCACATGCAAAGGGCTCAGCAATGATTAGGACCAATTTGAAGAGCAGCTTCTCCTATAAGTACTCAATAGCTCCACATCTCAATCTCTGTGAGGTCCATGTTCAAGAATGACTAATGACTACTTTCTGTTTCCAAAATAGGGCTCTTAGAATTGAGTCTGTCTCAGATTTCTCTAGAGGTCTTGCTCAACCGTGATGGCCAAGGATTCCTCTGAGTTCCCAACTTACAGGTCTGGAACAAGATTTGTAATATTGTGTTTTTGAGTGTCTGAGTACTCCTCCTGCTGTTCCAAGTATCTTCCAAGGCATGAAGCCATCACTTGATCTTGTCTTTGCTCTATCCAAAGGCAGATCTACTCTGCAGTGAACACTGCCTTTGTCACAGGCTTAGCAATATTGATGATAAGAGAGATAGTGGGTTGTAAGTCATGTGAGAAACACTTGATGAACATGGTAAGCACACATCTTTGCTTACTTATGACTGTACTATGCTGACACACGGTGCTTGCCTCAGCACACACTATGATTCTATTTGCTTTCTCTGGCCTAAGGGGTTTGTTTGTTTTTAACCAGACATGGAAAATTAAGTAACAGTGATAAATGTCCATTTCAATAGTATTCAGAATCCCTTCTGATTGGATTCTGACTGACTTCAATATTTAAAGGAATTAAGCCTCAGGCTGGTTAGTTTTTCCAACTTGACATAAAAGCCAGGGTCATCTAGGAAGAGAAAACCTGAGTTGAGAAAATGTCTCCATCAAACTAGCCTGTAGACAACATTGTGGGAGCACTGTTTTGATTAATAATTGATATGGGGGCCAGCCCGCTGGTGGTGCCACTCCTGGACAAGTGGTCTTGGGTAGTATAAGAAAGCAAAATAAGTAAGTCATGGAGAATAAGCCACTAGCCAGCATTCTTACATAGTCTCTGCTTCAGTTCTTGCCTCCAGGTTTCTGCCCTGATTGTATTCCCTAATAATGGACTATGATCAGGACATGTAAGCTAAATTAACCCTTCCCTCCACAAGCTGATTTTGATCATGGCCTTTATTTCAGAAATAGAAAGAAAATACATTCCAGCAATTTGTATTTTTAAGAACTATAAGTCAGTTGTAATATAATATTATTTTATAAATACAAATCAGTATAAATGTTAAATATTATATTACAGGCACTGAATAAATTGCAAGATAATAAAACGAACCAGAGCACTCTTAGAAGAAGACTGAAAGGGATGGATTTTCTATCTAGTAAATAGTTGTAATTGGCTCCTCATCTCAGCTTGTCACTCGCTTCTCATAAGTCAGCTTGTCTACGTGCTGGCTACTAAAGATCAACTGTGAATTTTAGATGTTCAGCAAGATGTCAGATGTTGCCTAGATGTTTCCAAGGAAACAGCTTTACTTATCAGTGCTTGGCTTCACAGAAAGACCAAATTTAAATATACTGTCTTTGAGATACAGAAGCAACCAGCAAGGGTGTTTGTACCTCTGAAGAGCTTCCAAACCCATTTTAACATGTAGCAATGGCAAGAATAAGTTCATCTCATGAGTTTTACTTGAATTTTGATTTATGTACTCTTATTTATGCTATTTTTATTCTTTCTGAAACAGAATCTCTAGATTAGTGTAGGTTTGGACTCTTACATAGTCCTGGATGATCTTGAACTTCCTATCTTCTGGCATCCCTTTTGTGGGTCTCCCTTTTCCTCATGGGTTTTTGGCAGCCGACCCTCAAAGATCAAAGGGAGCAGAAGTGGGAACATGGTTCAGATGAATATGATGGAAAGAACTTCAAGGAGTCAGCTTCAGAGAGACAGCTTGTTTTATTGTTCCAGGGACAAGGTATATCAGTGCCCTTACGGGTGGAAACAGTTGATTGGTCATAACACAACACTTAATCATATGGGCAGGAAGGGTTGATTGGCCATAACACAGTGCCTAGTTATTATACAGGTGGGAGGGAAGAGCAGTGATTGTAGGAAGCTTTCTACAGGGTCATCTTCCAAATAAGGTCAGGCAGCTGTACTTAGAGACACTCTCCAATTAAGGACAGGTGAAGAAGAGGAAGGTCTACTTGTCTGGATCTGGTGGACTGTGGCTTTAACAGCTGGGCTCTCCAATATCTTTCTTAGTGCTGGAATTAATGGTAAGTACCACTAGGCAAGCTTGTATGGTACTCTGTATGGATGTGTGGGCCTTGAGCACATTAGAAGAACACTCTACCAACTGAGCTACACCCCTGGCTTCTCCATTTTTAACACACACAAAAAGAGCTGGTGCAAAACATTTGAAAAATGTGCTTGAGATTGACTATTCTAGTTTTACTCACTTCTTTAGCATCTTAATGTTGCTCTGAGGATGCTGGTCTTAAGCTATTCATGAAATAGGCTAATGTAATGTAACATCATATGCCATACCTTCATGATGATTCTATGTGCAAGTAATTGCAAGTCTGCATCAAAAATTCTGAGAAAAATGGAAATTAGAGCATGTTCCATGGAACTTTGTATTTTAGTAAAAGTTGGAAAAGTATTCTAGACAATTTTTAAACTTGCATGTACAAACAAGTGTGAGGGGATTTCCAGTTAAATGAAGTATACCATCAGATTCTTCCATAAGCATTTCATAAATATCCAGTAAACCCATTTATGGAACAATAGATGCCACCAAGAGTTAGCCAGAATACTCAGGGTTGCACAGGTAAGCCAGCTTTGTCCCATTGATCATTGCCTGTGTATATATAGACTTCTCTTACAGCTGAGGGCAAACTCATAGAAGACACACTTTAGCAGATAAAAGATTATCTATCATTTTTAAATGAATTCTTTAGATATTAAAAAATAAATAAAATTTTTAGATAACCTTTAAAGATCAAAAAGGCTTTGTCTTTTTGTCCCATTATAGAATAAAGGAATATGGTTTAAAAATAGGGCGAAGGAGAGGACAAGGAGATGGCTGGTGGGTTAGGGCGATTTCTGCCAAACCTACTGATCTTAGTCCAGTCTTTAGGACCTCCCTGGTGGAGGGAGAGAACTGACTTCTGCAGGTTGACCTCTCATTTCCACACGTACCACAGCACAGGTACATCCAATACCTCTCCAATGTGGGATCATTTCCTTTGTGCATGTGTGTGTGTTTGTAAGTTATTGGAAAATGTTTACTGTTATTAATTATATGTTTTATATTCTGTAGGAATTCTACGTATGGATTTCTTCTCAAATGTACCAAATTCTAAGTCAATGCTTTTCACTATAAAGTCAGCTCCTTTTAGCCTCCAGATCTGTTTACAAAGCATCAGCTCTGAACTTACTTAGTACATGTATAGTTATCCTCCTTATTGTGCAAGTTAAACCTATAAGTCTTACCTGCAATCCTGGAATCCCCATTAAAGTCCTCAGCAAGTCTTCCAGTTTCCTTCTTTGTTTGCCATCATCTGTAGAACTGATTTTCTGGTGCACACTCATCCCCCTATCTTGTCTGAATTCCTCTACTAGTTTTTGAAAGACCCCGGAGCTCGGGAGACCCTCACTCAAGTCTCGGGATGACACGACCACCCAATAACTCATGAGAGACCGATCTTGCTGCAAGCGCACGAGGTTTATTTGGGATAGGCCAGTACCTGGGTCGATCTCGTAACCTTGCAAGCCAGAGGAGCTCGACCCCAAACACAAGAAGTGAGGTGTATTTAAAGGGAAAAACCACAAACTAGGGTAACCATGGAAGAGGCCGGTGGCGTATCTCTCAAAAAAAATTAGACCCTGTATCCTCTGGGTGACCAGGCTGTCTGAGGATCATGGCTGTGGTTGCAGTATTAGTAAAGGATGCTGACAAACTGACTCTGGGACAGGATCTGGTAATATCTGCTCCGCACGCCTAAGAGAGTGTGGTCCGCCTGCCCCCTGATCGATGGCTCACCAATGCCCGAATGACCCACTATCAGACCTTGCTACTCAATTCTGACAGGATTACATTTGCACCCCCCACGGGCCTGAATCCAGCCACCCTTCTCCCAGACCCTGACCTTGAACCTCCTATCCATGACTGTCAGCAAGTGCTCGCAGATGCACATGGCTGGTTCAAAGACTTGTCTGAATGGCCTCTGGCCGATGTGGAGGAGACTTGGTTCACAGATGGGAGCAGTTTTCTAGAAAAGGGGCAGAGGAGAGCAGGTGCAGCCGTGGTGGATGGGCAACAGGTCATATGGGCACAAACTCTGCTTCATAAAAAAATGCCAGAAAGCAAAGAGGTCCACTAATCCTTAAGATAAAAGAGGTTTTATGAGAGTTCACAAAATAAACACCCATCCCCAAGGAATGCGGCTTCCTGGGAACATCTCCAGGAGAGAGGATCTATGCGGCTTCCTGGGAACATCTCTGGGAGAGAGGATCTCCCCCACCCCTCCTGAGAATCACAGGTGTCTTATCCTAACTGGGAGGAAAAGTCAATAGGAACCCAAAAACATGAACAAGATAAAGTGTAACTAGTTCATGTTGTAAATTGTAACTTTGTAAGTTGTAAAACTCTGTTCTGAAATGGTATAAAAGCTTAGAGCCTTGTTTCCTCTTGGTCAATCTGGTCTTGATTATAGACCTGACCCTGTTGTACCAGTTTCAAAATAAAAATCAACCTCGTGTTATTACAGTGGCCTCCTTGATTCCATGCAAGTGGGGTTCCCATGCTAGTTATTACACCGGAGACATTAGTCCCACCATGTGTACTCTTTGGTTGGTGTTTTATGCCATGCCCACTCACCTACACCAGTTATGTCTGCAGTATCGGGGGTAAAAGCCTGATCAAGGACAAGAGGCGTTATGGCCCCAAAAAGGACCTTGTACCTCCTGGGTATTCAGACAGTTGCTGGAATCTCCTAACTCAGATGTGTTCCAGATTAGTCTTTCCAATTGTCAACACGCCCTCATATTCAGGCATAAAGGTACCCCAAGAAATGATTCATAAATGGCTAAGATTGGGCATTGTTTTCTGGCCAGCACAATGTTTCCAACCTATCCTAATTTAATACCAAGCTGTCCTTAGCTTGGAATTTCTCTCAAGGAATCTGCCTTATCAGACAGGTTTTCCTCAGAGCTAGCAACAGAGGTCAATCACATTCCTTAGGGCAGTCCCACAATAGTCAGAACTGTTTTACATACTAGAGAGTAATTGAAGGGCTTCCCTCACTCAAGGACATTAGCTAGAATTGTTAGATTGGAACTTCCCAGTGCTTGCCTCCAGCAGAACCAGAGAATTAGCATAGGAATACCAAATTAGCCCCAGCGGGGAGGGCACCATTGCTCTTCTGCCTGCTTCACAACTGGATACATGATCTTGGTCTCTAAGATCACTGACCTTGATGTGACTGTCACCTGCCTACATGACTCTTGTCATCTGCCCTGCTTTCTGTATACCATATAAGCCTGCTTTTCACTTGGTGCAGGAGGACTCGCACTAGGACTTGCACTAGGACTCGCACTTGGGGACTTGTGCTGAACTCACTGGCACTCTGACTAGAACTAGAACTTAGATGGATTAGGATTCAGATTCATGCAGTCTGCAGTCCCCCAGGCCCAGAGCGCTTGGGCCTGGGGGATGCAGCACCAGTCCAGAGAAGATAGCTGCTGCTTTAGACCCAGTGTATTTTCGATGGCCTCAGATGTACCTTAACTGCTGAGCTGCTAGATTTATCACTTCTCTTTTGCAATGACTGTAAAAGTCTGATGCCTTTTTTTTTTTTTTTTTTTTTTTTTTTTTTTTTTTTTTTTTTTTGAGACATGGTTTCTCTGTATAGCCCTGGCTGTCCTAGAGCTCACTTTGTAGACCAGGCTGGCCTCAAACTCAGAAATCTGCCCGCCTCTGCCTCCCAAGTGCTGGGATTAAAGGCATGGGCCGCCACCACCCAGCATCTGATGCCATTTTTAAGAAATACATTCAGATCCTGTACCTGTACTGCATGTGTCGTCTCTGCCATCATTTCTTCACCTACACCTTGTCAACCTGACTAGGACCCCATTTCTCCCACAGGTTGAGGGAGGCCCAGATTGGCCAGCCTGTGGCAGTTTTAGTCTCTGGAACCTCTGAGGGTACTAGTTAGTTCATATTGTTATTCGTCTTAAGGGGCTGCAAACCTTTCAGCTCTGTGGGTCCTTTCTCTAGCTCCTTCATTGGGGATCCTGTACTCAGACCAATGGATGGCTGTGAGCCTCTACTTCTGTATTAGTTGGGTACTGTCAGAGCCTCTCAGGAGACAGCTATATCAGGCTCTGTCATTCAGCACTTGCTGGCATCCACAATAGTTTCTAGATTTGATGATTGAATATGGGAAGGATTCCCAGATAGAGCAGTCTCTGAATTGTCCTTCCTTTAGTCTCTGCTCCATAGTTAGTCTCTACAACTCCTTCCATGGGTATTTTGTTCCCCCTTTTAAGAAGAAAGGAAGTATCCATACTTTGGTCTTCCTTCTTGAGTTTCTTGTGGTTTGTGGTTTGTATTTTGTGTATTCCAATCTTCTGAACTAATATCCACTTGTCAGAGAATGCATACCATGTGTGTTCTTTTGTGATTGGGTTACATCACTCAGGATATGCTCCAGGTCCATCCATTTCCCCAAGAATTTCATAAATTCATTGTTTTTAATAGCTGAGTAGAACTCTGTTGTGTAGATGTATTACATTTTCTGTATCCATTCCTCTGTTGAGGAACATCTGAGTTGTTTCCAGTTTCTGGGTATTATAAATAACGCTGCTATGAACATAGTGGAGCATGTGTCCTTATTACATGTTGGAGCATCTTCTGGGTATATGCCCAGGAGTGGTATAGCTGGGTCTATTGGTAGTACTATGTCCAATTCTAGAGGAACTGCCAAACTGATTTCCAGAGTGGTTGTACCAGCTTGCAATCCCACCAGCAATGAAGGACTGTTCCTTTCTCCACAACCTCTCCAGCATCTGCTGTCACCTGAGTTTTTTATCCTTGACATTCTGACTGGTGTGAGGTGGAATCTCAGGGTTGTTTTGATTTGCATTTCCCTAATGACTAAGGATG
>NW_022196905.1:56680795-56682301 GCF_008632895.1 Mastomys coucha | reverse complement strand
ATTTTGATGGGGATTGCATTGAGTCTGTAGATTGCTTTCGGCAAGATGGCCATTTTTACTATATTAATTCTGCCAATCCAACCCCTGCCCAGGGGTGGCCCTACCAACAATGTGCTGGATCTTCCCACAGCAATCACTAATTAATAAAATGCCCTACAGGTCTGCCTACAGCCTGATCTTTGACTAATACAGATGTAGAGGCTCACAGCCATCCATTGAACTGAGTACAGGGATCCCAATGATGGAGTTAGAGAAAGGACTAAAGGAGCTTAAGGGTTTGCAGCCCCTTAGGATGAACAATATGAATTAACTAGTACCCTCAGAGCTCCCAGGGACTCAACCACCAACCAAGGACTATACATGGTGGTACTGATTGTTCTGGCAGCATGTGTATAGTAGAGGATTGCAAAGTCGATCATCAGTGGGAGGAGAGGCCCTTGGCCCTGTGAAGATTCTGTGCCCCAGTGTAGGGGAATGCCAGGGCCAATAAGTGCGAGAGGGTAGGGTGTCAAGCATGGGGAGTGGGAAGGCAACAGGGATTCATTCTTGTTGTTCTTGTTTGTTTGTTTTTTGGAGGGGAAACTGGGAAAGGAGAAATGATATGACATATAAATAAAGAAAATAGCTAATAAAAATAAATAAAAGAAAAGAAAGAACATTTTTCAACGGAGGCTACCTTCTCCCCAGTGACAATAGTTTGGAGTAGGTTGACATAATATTAATCAGCACAGCTTCCTTTGTATAGTAGAAGCTCATTGTAGACCCTCTGTTTCTTACATTCTAAGTTATGAACTTTCTTCAATTTTTTCAAACCTATGTTGTTGTTATCATGATTGCTTCAGGACTTTTGCACACAATGTACATGGTGCTCCCATCACTGGATTTCTTTCTTCTTTCTACATAGGAGCAAATATTTCAGATCTCACTTAATTTTCTCACAGGAGTGTCTTCCTTTGTACTCCAAAACACAGAAGAACTGTATTTATACACTAAATTTTCCTTATCTTTATACTTAACTATACCTATGATAGTTTTGATGAAACACTTAGACTGGCTTGATGATTTTGGTATAAAGGCTTTTGCAGCCACATTGTAAGCTACCAGGGTAGGGACCTTACCTTTTCATTCACACTGTTGTCTGCTTGCCATTTAAACGAGAGACTGCAAGCAATGGAAGACAAGACTGTGACTTCTAAGCTACACTTTGAAGAGTATGTAGGAATCAGCCATTTGGCTGGAAATGCTGGCAGGAAGGGGCATTTGACAGAAAGGAATAAAGGTGGGGAAGTGAAATCAGCAGGTGGTTAACCAGACACTCAGGAATAAACCATCATCAGCAAGCCACAACACCCTCAGAGATGTGGACTGTACCAATAAATTGTATACAAAGAACACTTAGATTTTAAGATAATACTTGGGATTATTTATTTTCTTTATATATGTTCACATGTATGTGTGCATGTGGAGGTCTCATTTGTCATTCTTGATTTTTAAGAGTTGTGGAGA
>NW_022196905.1:56676807-56680785 GCF_008632895.1 Mastomys coucha | reverse complement strand
GGCCAATTCAGCTAGGCTGATTGGACACTAATCTCTAGGGCACTCCTGTGTAGGCATTACAGTTATATACTATCACATCTGTACTATCACATCTGTCCTTTTACATAGCTAATGGGAATTGATCCTGGGTCTTAGGGCTTGTATTACAGGCACTTTGCTGACCAAAATACACCTTAACTTTGAAGTTGGTCTTCAAGTAGTTAAAATCAGATTTTGGCTTTAGTGTAAAGTATTTAATAGAGTGTAGAGGATGCACTGGAGAATAAGAATTTTGGGGGCAGGAAGGCCAGGATCTTTTTTAAGACTATGGCTCATAATGAGATGGCACCTGAAATAAGATAGTGCTGTAAGGGTGAAGAGAGAATAAATTTTGATTATGCTAATTGTGAAGTTTATCAGCATCTGTACTTGGAGAGGAAAGAGGAAGGGGCTCTTGAGTAGTTTTGGTTTACATGTTGGAGGACTTGACGCAGAGGGATGCAGATTATGAAGAGAGTACATGCTGTATATGGGACAGAAGGGATGACAATATGATGATTTGTTATACATGGCTGTCTTCGAGGCAGTTGGAAGGGATCCCCACTGGGATCTAATGAAGGTGAATTAGAGGAAGAGATTACCTAGGAAGCAAAAAAGTATTTCACTGCACATTATCAGAAGCCCCGAGTATAGAGTGTTAGTAACATGAACATACATATTTACATAACAGGTTGTATGATATGTTTATGTACATCAAAAGGTAAAAATAATCTTAAAGGGTTCTTAGACATACTAAAATCCCCTCTCCCCCTTAGGAGTAAGAAGACAGTGAAGAGGAGAGTGTGACCATGTCACAAGGAACAGACAAACAAGGTGAATCAGAAAAGGCTTACTACAAAGTGCCAACCTATGACATGTGTGAGAATCATCAATAGACTTCATCTTAAAGCCAGAGAAGGAGGAGTTAGATGGGAAACAGTGGCTGGAATTGTTACAATAAAGGCAGTGTGTTATGCAAGGAAAGAGGAAAGGATGCCTGAAATGCATAGATTCAAGTTAAGTTGGATTTTACTTTTAAAAAATATTGTTGCAGCCAGGCGGTGGTGGTGCATGCCTTTAATTCCAGCACTCTAGAAAAACCAAAAAAAAAAAAAAAAAAAAAAAAAAAAAAAAAAAAAAAAAATAATGTTGCATAATTCTTCTTCCCACCATGAGAACTTTGGCATGCCTGCTTCCCTTTCCTCCTCCTTTTCTGTCTCTTTTTCTTCTCTCCCTCTTCTTCCTCCTCCTCTCCTTACTTTTTTCTTCTCTTTTTTAACCTTCTTTTCCTTCTCTTGCTAGGGATCACTCCCATAGCCTTGTGCATATCAAACAAATGTGGTGCGGAGGTATAATCCCCTTGCTAAAAGACTGTATTGTTATTGGCAGTAAAAAGAATATTAAAAAGATCATTGAGAAATATTTGGTGATTTTATTTTTAATTCAGAAAAATAAAAGATGAGATAGATTCTGAAATGGAGCTCGAGAATCCTGCTTATGATTGTTGGAGAGTCAGTACCTCACTACTATTGTTCTTAGTGGGATCAGGCCAGATCAGTGCAGGAACCATGCAAGCAGAGAATGTGACAGCTCATTTTGGGGTGGCCGTAGAGAAAATTCCCATTTAAGTAGGAAATGAAACTGTATCGACGTCAATATCACTTCCACCTCAGAGATGGTGTTCCTGTGTGGGGAGTTCTTAGGGAGAGTCTGAAAGCTATTTTTTTCTAGTTTAGAAAATATAGTGCCTTACACTCAGAAAGGGAAATTATTCTGCCTAGTGTATTTGAATAGTTTGGGGTTGATATGCCGTGGAGACTGTCTGTCACATCTAGTTATCAAATATATGTGACATACTAGTCCTAATCAGAGGAGATATGTCAGAGCTTTGTGAGGGCATTTTACTAATTATGATGTTGTTGCTTTTTTTCTTTGAAGCTGTCTGACAAATTTGGAGATTATAAAGTGAGATTTGCTGTTTGTGCTTTTAATTTATTACAAAATGGATTCCTTTTATGTGTGTCTTCCTTGTACATAATATAAAAAGTACTTCTATTGAGCCTACCTGTGAAAGGATCAAGATATGCTCCCTAATTAAAACATTTAAGATATATGATGCGGCTTGGGGAAATGGCTCAGTAGTTACTGCTGCTCTTGTATCGGGCCTGTGTTTGTTTCCACATACTCACATCAGCTAGCTCACATGTGCCTGTCACTTCAGTTCCAGAGGATTTGACATCCTCTACAGTCTTTAAAGACACTCACAGATACAGGCAAACTAAAATAAATAAGCCTTTAAAATGAGAAAACAGTGCAAAAGAATATAGTCTCATCACCAACCTATTTCAGAATGTGAGACTAATACAGTATATGTAAGTCTAAAGAGTGTTTCCTTTGGGATTAAAGTCACCAAAGTGGCACCCAGCAACTTTCAATAGTTAAGAGGCCTTATTAAGTATTTCAAAATTAGACTTTAAGAAGTAAGTGAATCAAAATAGAAACAACTACATCAAAAACTCAGAGAACATACTACCTTCCTGCATTTGCTTTATATATCCTTTGTTTGGACATAGATGAATTCTTCAGAGTATCTCATAATGCCTGATATTGCTGGAGAGAGAAGCCACACTTATGCATTGGATTTCCAGTGCAGCTGTTTGCCTAGTGTGCTGGATTTGGGCACCATGGAGATTATCAGTAAGAGATGTCCAGACAGGTGCATTTAATCTTCAGATTAAATCTTCTGGGTGCTGTGATGCTTCTTGCAGTAGCAACTGTGCACATCGCTGCTTTTGTAAATGCTCACACCTTGCAGAGGGTAATAAATGAAGCTCCAGCCATTATTTAGTCAGCGATTGGTATTTTCCAGGAATATTTTATCCCTTTATTAAAGACATCTACCCTCAAAATTGCCCAGGGTGGGACTATTTATATCACAGAAATTGGCAAATGCCACAGAACAGGACTGTCATTACTGGGAAGCCAGTTTCAAATCATTTATCATCATAGGACTGACTGGAAGCAATCTCGTTTATTAGATTATTTTCCAAAAGAGCTGGAGGGTAGAAAGAAGCTAATGGAATCCCTCAAGGTGAGAAAGACAGAGTGGAGACACAAAAGACCTAAATAATCATGTCAATGACTTCTAGGATTTTGAAATCAAAAATTCCATTGTGGCAGTGATAACTCCAACAGGCTTCCTTCAAGCAATGGGCTGAGTAGAGCAGCCAGCTGGAACTTGAGCCACTGCCCTGGCTGTCATTTTGGAGGTTATTTAATCAAGAGAGAAAAATCTTCCTCTTTATATTAGTTTACTTTCCCATATGATCAGATACCTGGCATAAAGCTACTCAAGGGAGGAAGAAAGGATTTAAGTTTGGCTCACAGTTCGGGGCTCACAGATCATGGGGAGGGAGCTATGGCAGCTGCTTACAGTCTGCCTGCTGTCCAAGAGGAAAGGGAGTCCAGTGCTACTGCTCACATCTGTTCTGCAGTTTTTACCATTTTTATTCACTCCAGAGTCCTAGGCTGTGTTGCGTTCAGAGACAGTCTTTCCTTTTCAGTTAAAGCTCTCTAGAAATACTCTCACAGATGTGCCCACAGATGTGTCTTTATTGGTCACGTTGACAGTGAGGATTAATCATCACACTCTTTCACTTAACTGAAGATTTACTTTTATTTTTAGTTAACACTCAACTATGCACATTTATGGGATACAGTCTGAAGGTTCAGGATATATATTTGTTTCATACTGATCAAATTCAAGCATTTTGGCGATTGCTTCATTTGAGTACCTAACCATTTTGTTGTTGTTGTTGCCAGAATAAATGAATTATGTGGTATAATTTTAGCTGCTTACTCCATCTTTGAAACTACATTTACAAGTGCGATATCATAATGGGTCACCCAGTGATGATCTTCAAGTTTCTTTTTTTTTTTTTGATATTTTCTTTATTTACA
>NW_022196905.1:56672310-56676099 GCF_008632895.1 Mastomys coucha | reverse complement strand
TGGAGAATATCATCCTGAGTGAGGTAACCCAATCACAAAAGAACAAACACGGTATGCACTCTCTGATCTTCAAGTTTCTAATGACCTCATCTCTTAGTTTCTTTTTCAGTTTTTGTCTTCAAATACCTTGACAAAAAACAACTTCTGGAAGAAGATGTTTATTCTGGCTCCAATGTTAGGGTTACTACTCCTCACTCTTGGGAAGTCACAGTAGCAGGATATTCAAGGAGCTGGTCCCATTGCATCCATGGTCCAGAAGCAGAAACAGACAAATGCATGCTGATGTTCACCTTCCCAATCCACCTTGGGAATGAATGGCAAAACCTACCATGGGTAGGCCTTCACATTTTAGTTCACACAGATATGATAATGCCCCACAGCTATACCCAGAGGCTTGTTTAATTCTAGATTCTGTATTTTTGATAATTAACATTAACTAAAGTGGAAACTTAAGGGTTCTTTGGAAAGTCAATTGTTTTGGATGGTGTTTTGCTGGGGCAAACACGTGAAGGAGTATTTTTTTGAAGTGGACACAGGTGAAAGACTAAGGCAGACACCTGAAGGCATTTTTCACTGAAGTAGACCAGGAGAGAGAATGTTCTGGTAAAGCAAACATGTGAAAGAACATGTAATGAAGAATTCTTTGCTGACAACATGCATGTATTGGTTCACATTGAGTAGTTGAGCTCCATTTGCCTGGCCTTCTTGGACTCAGGCTAATTGGATGCATGGGCTGAGGCAAGACCACTGCTAAGGCAGGGCACATGGGGGACACATGATGTTTGGAGGGTATTAATAGGACTCGATAGTCACAGAGAGAGCTCAGCTTGCTTATAGAGCTAGCTGTGCAATGCTCGGGTCTTGGGTCTTTGCTGATCTTCGCTTCCCTGAGCGAGGCACAGCTGAGAATGTCTCCTGGTGTTTCTGCTGACTTGTGCTGAAGCTGAGGCCTGGCTGTCTTTGCTAGGTAGTGTCATTACTGCTGATTCCTGTTTGCTATCCAGACTCTACCAAACTGGACTGCTGGTGTATCTGTGAATTGTTTGTGAATGGATTGAGCTGCTGACTGCTAACCTGTGAATTGAACTGCCGATTTCCAGACAACACAAACGGGATTTGCTCCAGGGAACCTTACTAAACAGGTCCACTTCCCCTGTATCCTTTCTTTCCCACTACTTCTGGTGGGTGGTAGGCTAAAAGGGAGGTTAAATCATTTAAGAACTATCATTTAAAAGAAGTTTTGACAAAATTAAAATTACAGTTAACTATCGCACTTTTAGGTGAGTCAGATTTTCTCTTTGTTTCTTTGTTCCTTTGTTTTTCTTTCCTGCTTTCTTTTATTATTTGTCTGTTTGATATGTGCAAATATGTTGTATACATTTATACAGATATGATTACCCATGTTGTCATGTCGAAGATAGATGCAAAAGCTAGGTGTCTACCTGAGTTGTTTCTCCAGCTTGTGGTTTGAGAGAAGGTCTCCCCCTGGAGCTCATGCTTTTGGATAGAGTGGCTGGCCAGTTGACCCCTTGGTTGCCTGCCTCCAACTGCAATGCTAGAATAAGAAACATGGTAAATGTGCCTTTTAAAAATAGATCTTTCCATATCTACAGAAAATGGATGTGTAAAGACTAATGGCTTAATTGAGTAGCAGAATTATTCAGAAATTTCTTCCTTATGGGGAGAATACTAATATTTATGTTTCAATAATTCTCATTAATTTTTATATTATTTACTCTTTTAAAAATATTTATTGAGCTTTTACCAACCTTGAGTTAGTTTCTGGGAATAATAAATATATAGGATAGAGATATTTTCCATGTACAGAATATATTTATATTTACAGAAAGTGAAAATAAAATCGAATTTAAAAAAATCAGTGTTTTGTTGTAAAAATAGAGTATCTCAGGGTTATCTTTATTTTTCCTCTAAAATATGACTTAAAATATGCTGTTATTTGTAGGAAATAAGATAATCACTATTTGAATGTGTAGTGGCATGAAACAAAATAATTATATATATTAGACTAATTGTAGTAACTCTGTAGGCACTATAATTAATTTAGCTTAAGAGTAAACCAGAAAGCATCTATTCAAAGACTTGAGTAACTCTTCCTTATGACTCAGGGAGAATGGAAAAATCACAGCAATTACCTGGAAAATAGAACCCGAAAAGAATCTAGTTAAAACCATTAAAATACTTGAATAATTTTATATTTAATAAAACATTTTAATAACATGTGGCCTATGAGAAATAGACAACCATGACCTAGAAGAAAATTAAAAATAGGCACCGTTGAAATACCTTAATCAGGACAAGGGAGATGGCTCAATGACTAAAGTCTGTGCCACACAAGCATGAGAAGGAGAATAGGGGCCCCCAGAAACCATGCACACATTGGTTGTGGCCTTCCAACTGTGATTCCAGTGACTGGAAGGTGAAGACAAAAGATCTCTGGAGTAAGCTGACTAGGTGGATTAGCTCACGATGGAGAGAAATCCTGCCTTAATGAGCAAGGTAGGGAATAATGGAAGAGAGTATGTGGCAACTTCATGCTACATACGTACACACATACACACATACCTGCACATATATCTGTACCCACACACATGCAAATACACGCATGTAATATGTACATAAACATAAGAGAAAAACATATTCAACAAAATTCCACAACTCCAATCAAGTTTTCTGTTTTGTAGTATTTTAACCTCTTGGGGTCTCACTGACCTTGAGGAGATAACCTTCTCAGGACTAGCTATTTGCTAGTAAACAACTTGCGTGAGAACACATGCTAGATAATTGAAGCAGCTAATCTGGAGGCCAGTCTGTGAACCAGCTCCTCTAGCAGCCTTTCATAAGGCATGAGACAATGTTCTTCTGCCCCAATATTTTCAGCACCATGCACCATATCATCAAGGACCACTGTTACAGACCAGAACCTAGAAAATTGTGTGAATTAAAACTAATCCTAATGACTTACTGTTTAATCATCTTTAAATTAAAGTACATAATACTTGTATCTTTACTACTTTTGCCTCTTCTCTGGGCCTGGTGCTTCCTTTTGTGGCCTTGCATGATATGATGTGTGTGCCATATCAGTAAAAGTAATTCAGAGAAGCAGAATATATTGCAAGCCATCTATCATTTATCTGCATCTATCTATCTATCTATCTATCTATCTATCTATCTATCTATCTATCTATCTATCTCTATCTATCTATTTATCTATGTATCCATCTATGTATGTATGTATGTATCTATCTATCTCTATGTCTATGTATGTATGTATGTATGTATGTATGTATCTATCTATCTATCTTTCTATCTATCTATCTATGTCTATCTATCTATTTATCTATGTGTCCATCTATGTATGTATGTATGTATCTATCTATCTATCTCTAGTCTATGTATGTATGTATGTATGTATGTATGTATGTATGTATCTATCTATCTATCTATCTATCTATCTATCTATCTATCTATGTATCTATCTATCCATCTATTTATCTATTGTTACTTTGTCTATCTGCAAAGGTTCCATACTGGTCCATGTAATTATAAAGCTAAGTCTTGTAGCCCGCGTGGTCTTCTCGCCGGGAAGAAGACACGCGGACACTCTAGGTTCCTTCTGCAGCAACTGTTTTATTGTCTCCATCCATGGTGAAAAAAGGGGTTGAACCCAAAATCCGCACTGCTTATATACACCACAGTGCATGTATCTGCCCACAGCGTGGTGTCTGCTCATGATTGGCTGTTCGCTCATTACCCTACGTAACGCCCCGG